>NW_028247983.1:0-124788 GCF_964263255.1 Lissotriton vulgaris
AATATTTCTAAGTCCCCGTTTTGTACTTTTGCTTTTTGACTGTTTGGGGTGTTAAACTTGTTTCCACCTGGGTTGACGGGTCTGGGGGCATTGCTGTGAAGGTCTAATACTGGATAAAAGTCGTTTGGAGAAAATCAGAGGTGAAAAAGTTTTTAACCTTTCCGAGTTTTCGCTCACTTCTGTGTTTTTGGGGGCCTGCTTGGGGGGGTTCCTGGTGTTTGTGGGTGGGTTTTGGGGTCTTGGAGCAACGCTGGGTATGGATACTTTTGATTGCAAGAGGTTTGAACAAAATCCATTTTGGCAAAGGGGAGTTAGGGCCTCGCTGCAGAGCGTGCACAGAGTGATCTGTGAAATATGCAGAAGTATGTCAAAGTGCCCATTTTTCCATTTTTTGCTTTTTGGCTGTTTGGGGGGGTTAAACTTGTTTTCGCCTGCGTTGACGGGTCCGGGGGCATTGCTGTCAAGGTCTAATTACCGGATAAAAGTGGTTTGGAGAAAATCGGAGGCGAAAAAGTTTTTCCATTTTCAGGAATTTCGCCCACTTTAGAGTTTTCGGGGGACTGTTTGGGGGTGTTCCTGGTGTTTGTGGGTGGGTTTGGGGTCTTGGAGCAACGCTGGGTATGGATTCTTTTGAATGCAAGAGGTTTGACGGAAATCCATGGTGGCAAAGGGGAGTTAGGGCCTAGCTGCAGAGCGTGCACGGAGTGATTTTGGAAGTAGGGCAAAATATTTCCAAGTCCCCGTTATTGTACTTTTGCTTTTTGCCTGTTTGGGTGTGTTAAACTTGTCTCCGCCTGAGTTGACGGGTCTGGGGGCATTGCTAGGAAGGTCTAATACCGGATGAAAGAGGTTTGGAAAAAATCAGAGGTGAAAAAGTTTTTCCATTTTCAGGAATTTCGCTCACTTTAGCATTTTCGGGGGGCTGTTTGGGGGAGTTCCTGATGTTTGTGGGTGGGTTTTGGGGTGGATACATTTGATTGCAAGAGGTTTGACGGAAATCCATGGTGGCAAAGGGGAGTTAGGGCCTAGCTGCAGAGCGCGCACGTAGTGATTTTGAAAGTAGGGCAAAATATTTCTAAGTCCCCGTTTTGTACTTTTGCTTTTTGACTGTTTGGGGTGTTAAACTTGTTTCCACCTGGGTTGACGGGTCTGGGGGCATTGCTGTGAAGGTCTAATACTGGATAAAAGTCGTTTGGAGAAAATCAGAGGTGAAAAAGTTTTTAACCTTTCCGAGTTTTCGCTCACTTCTGTGTTTTTGGGGGCCTGCTTGGGGGGGTTCCTGGTGTTTGTGGGTGGGTTTTGGGGTCTTGGAGCAACGCTGGGTATGGATACTTTTGATTGCAAGAGGTTTGAACAAAATCCATTTTGGCAAAGGGGAGTTAGGGCCTAGCTGCAGAGCGTGCACGGAGTGATCTGGGAAATATGCAGAAGTATATCAAAGTGCCCATTTTTCCATTTTTGCTTTTTGGCTGTTTGGGGGGTTAAACTTGTTTTTGCCTGCGTTGACGGGTCTGGGGGCATTGCTGTCAAGGTCCAATACCGGATGAAAGTGGTTTGGAGAAAATCTGAGGCGAAAAAGTTTTTCCATTTTCAGGAATTTCACTCACTTTAGAGTTTTCGGTGGACTGTTTGGGGGGGTTCCTGGTGTTTGTAGGTGGGTTTTGGGGTCTTGGAGCAATGCTGTGTATGGATTCTTTTGATTGCAAGAGGTTTGACGGAAATCCATGGTGGCAAAGGGGAGTTAGGGCCTAGCTGCAGAGCGTGCACGGAGTGATTTTGGAAGTAGGGCAAAATATTTCTAAGTCCCCGTTTTGTAATTTTGCTTTTTGACTGTTTGGGGTGTTAAACATGTTTCCGCCTCGGTTGACGGGTCACTTTAGCGTTTTCGGGGGGCTGTTTGGGGGAGTTCCTGGTGTTTGTGGATGGATTTTGGGGTCTTGGAGCAATGCTGGGTATGGATACATTTGATTGCAAGAGGTTTGACTGAAATCCATGGTGGCAAAGGGGAGTTAGGGCCTAGCTGCAGAGCGCGCACGGAGTGATTTTGAAAGTAGGGCAAAATATTTCTAAGTCCCCATTTTGTAGTTTTGCTTTTTGACTGTTTGGGGTGTTAAACTTGTTTATGCCTGGGTTGACGGGTCTGGGGGCATTGCTGTGAAGGTCTAATACTGGATAAAAGTGGTTTGGAGAAAATCAGAGGTGAAAAAGTTTTTAACTTTTCCGAGTTTTCGCTCACTTCTGTGTTGTTAGGGGCCTGCTTTGGGGGGTTCGTGGTGCTTGTGGGTGGGTTTTGGGGTCTTGGAGCAATGCTGGGTATGAATACTTTTGATTGCAAGAGGTTTGACGGAAATCCATGGTGGCAAAGGAGAGTTAGGGCCTAGCTGCAGAGCGCGCACGGAGTGATTTTGGAAAGAGGGCTAAATATTTATGTGCCCATTTTTCCATTTTTGCTTTTTGGCTGTTTGGGGGGAGTTAAACTTTTTTTCGCCTGGGTTGACGGGTCTGGGGGCATTGCTGTCAAGGTCTAATACCGGATAATAGTGGTTTGGAGAAAATCGGAGGTGAAAAAGTTTTTGCGTTTTTGCTCAATTCCCTGTCTTTGGGATGCTGTTTGGGGGGCTTCTAGGTTTTTGTGGGTGGGTTTTGGGGTCTGGGAGCACTGCTGGCACAGTCTAATGTTGATTGCATTTGTTTTTCAGGAAATCCATGGTGGAAAAGGGGAGTTAGGGCCTAGCTGCACAGCACATTTGGACTGAATTCCAGGTAGGCCCGAAATTTGTCTCACTTTTTGCGGTTTTGCTTTTTGGCTGATTGGGGGGGTTAAACTTGTTTCCGCCTGGGTTGATGGGTCTGGGGGCATTGCTGTGAAGGTCTAATACCGGATAAAAGTGGTTTGGAGAAAATCGGAGGTGAAAAAGTGTTTCCATTTTCAGGCATTTTGCTCACTTTAGCGTTTTCGGGGGGCTGTTTGGGGGGGTTCCTGGTGTTTGTGGGTGGGTTTTGGGGTCTTGGACCAACGCTGGGTATGGATACTTTTGATTGCAAGAGGTTTGAAGAAAATCCATGATGGCAAAGTGGAGTTAGGGCCTAGTAGAAGAAAGCCTTTGACACTATATTTAACTCAGGGCTCGTTAGGGTTAGCAGTATTGCATGTGTTTGAGGGAGTTATAGATTTTGGCTACTGGGTTCTGGGGTCTACTCTTTGAGCACTTGTCGAGAAATGTCTAATTTTGGTTGCAAGTGGTTTGAAGAAAATCCATAGTGGGAAAGTGGGGATTTGGGCCTACTTTCAAAGTACGTTTTGTCACCATTTTCCACTAGGCCTCAGACAGTTAGCAGTATCGCACGTTTTTTGTGGTCCGATTGGGGGTAATCTGCATTTTAGCATCGGTGTTTAAGGGTCTGGGATCACTGCTTGGAAGGTCTAATTTGGTTCTAAAAACGTAGTTTACACGACACCTAGCTTGAGGGGAAAAATCCGCAAAATTCGCCCATACTTATTTATCCTTCAAAAGGAGACTCAGAGTACACCCTTTCGAAACTATTGTACTGTCGATTCTGAAACTGAAAGTGTGATTTTTTGCACTACACAGCGTACGTACCTAATATTTTTTTCTCAGTGGTGTTTTAATATCACTTCCTGTTTTTGCATCAACATTTACAGGGAGGCTTTCACCCTGTGCAATGAAAAAAAGGATGAAGTCCCCTTTTACACGCGGAGACGCTGGAAAGCAGTACTTCTTAACCTGCTGCACACACAGATACTCCTATGGTGTGTCGCATCTTTGGTATTAACCATCACACGGACGGCTGGGACGAATCAGAGAAAACCTCCACAGTACCCGGTAGCCGGGTCGGAATTAGAACCGGCTGAGAGCACATAGCCATTGTGGCAATAGCTTTGGAACCGCTGCCCGCGGGAGCCCTGATGAAGTCGTGGGCTACTAGCCCTGCTGAAACACGTGTTGGCTGGGCGTGGTGAATAAAATCTGAATTGAAGAACAATTTCTATCAAGACTTCTTCCACATTGTTTGGCTATTGGTTGTGTTGTTTGATTACCTACAGCATTGACTCTGCAAAAGGCGACGTGTGCACAGATACCTGTTGTAACAGTTTAACATTTTGGCATGTATCTTTCCGCCATCCTTGTAAGCCTGTGACATTACTGGGAGTTTCAGGAATTCCACTAGAAGCACTATGGATGGACTCACTACTACATAGTCAGAGAGTACTAAAAAAAAGGCCTTTTTTATTTTTTTGCTCTTGTGTTGCAAAAGAAATTACTGGTACGTGAACTTGTGGTAGCCGCCATAATGGCAGCTCACTCAGCTTTCACCCAAGAAATACAGACACAGGCCATGATGAGGAAGACTCGCAGTACTTTAAGCAGTACATGCAGGTGGGGATATGAATGTCTTACTTTTCTATAGGGGTGGCACTGCCACTGGCCATACCTCTGCTATCGATGAGGATAAAGAAGATAACATCCAGGCTTTCAAAGTACGTCTATGATTCTTCTTAATGTCTCAAATGTACCAAAATTTCTTTTTGTCAACAACCAACTAACACCTGTTTCATTATATTTTGGAAACCGCAGTCTTCTTATCTTGAATTGCATTCAACAAAAGCATTCTTTACAGTCATAAATATTAAGACTCGCTCGTCCTTCGTTTCACCCTTCTTTAACTTTTCGTTCTTCACATCCCTAAACTACATCTGATATGACTTGGCTTCACAATAAAAATTTGCCAGCTGAGTTGAAGTGAAATAGAGGGGGCCATTGGTTACCCGAGAAGTACGGCAGCTAATGCTATTACAAGTCAAGGTTGACTGTCTTCTCCGTGATAGTAGCCCAAAAAGTAGTTCTAAATTAGTAACTGTTCTTAACAGTACAGTCTACTTATACTAGTGTACTGTGTACTACTGTACAGTACATCATACACTCCTTTGCGAGCCTACTCAAAAACATTTCAATGACTAAGGAGTATAATAACGCACCACCGTTCGCCGCTGCTGAGACTTCCCCCCAGCTCCTCCTGTTGGCGCCGCCGCATCCAGAGTGGACCCCTCCGCACTACTGACCCCGGCACTGGTGGTCATCTGTGCCACATCAGATGTTGTGACGTCTAGGAAAAACATGTCATATTTTCAGATGCCATACACAACCCCTATTTTATCTCGTAATGGAAGAAAATGTTACATAACACATTTTTTATTACTGGGATTAAAAAAACGGTTTTGGGAGGAAGTGTTAACCTTTTATATGCTTATTCCATTAAATGCTACACTTCTTCTTATGACAACTGATGAATGCTTGCTTAACGTGCACCATTTTTCTCATTACAGAAAGAAGATTCCATTGCCCTTCTGCCAGACGATTCACCAGTAAGTCATCACCAGCAGTACTTTAAGTACTTTAAAGAAGGTGGGGGCTCCCGCACAGTAATTCTAATAATTTCATGTGTCTGTTAACTATTATTAAGTTTGAGTCATAGTAATTTAATTCATTGTAATGTTGTTTAAACTTTAACGTCGTCTTCATCCATCACCATTGCTCACTCCGAATACTACGCTATTAAAAATAAAGAAATAATGTTTATATTTCTTAATTGAAAATAAAACTTTAAAACTAACAAACACTGTGTGGTTTTTGTTCATGAGTGAATGAGCGGAAGGGTTTGAACTACTGCACTTGGCAGTCATGTTTTAGTTACTCAGATAGGCCGGGACTCGGCGATAGTATTCTTCTGTTCTTCTGGGTCGTAAAATCATTGTTCAGAAACACTAGATAGTCGGTCAGGGGATTGGGGGTTCAACTTCTGTTTGGACTGAGCTATGTTGAAAGTCGAACTGCACCTATCATCAACAATGTCCTATTTCTCTTGTCCATACTTCTTTGTGTGCAGAATAGTCCCTGAAACACTAGCGGTATGGGATGTGCTCCTCTCAAATCAAAAAGGCAACTGCTACCTTTTACTTGGTGTAAACAATGACATTTTGTTGTTGGAAATTGTCAAAGCACTTACATTAAGAAGACTGGAATAGACAGCAAGGGCAACCCAGAGGACTGCACTCAGTGCCTAGAGCTATTGCTGGATCAGAGTTTTGTTTCACACTGTTTGCCGACTGGGCAAGCTTAGCTAACTACACAGACCGACTCATAATCATAAATAGTAGTAGCACCGAGAGTGATGGTAGAGGCAGGATAAGAATGTAGAAAGTAGTCTACATTAGAAGAAGATCAAAGACTATTTTGTAAAACATAGAATTATTAGGAAACAGTTTGTAATGAATAGGAGCTGTAAAGGTTAGGGAAGTATAAGTATTATTATAACAATAGAACAACTTACTGGGGCCAGCAGAAGAGCCTGCAAGGGACTGATCCTGTCCACCTTCTTCCACCGGAGTCTCAGTCGCCGTCGCTGCCTTGCCCCTGGGAGCTTCTGGTGAACATGAAATAAAGAAACACAACATGGATGATTGTTTTTTGAGAAATGTTTTATTTCCTTGAACGCAATCTAAAATTATGTCGGGGAAACAAATTAACAACAATTGCATCTGATCTGGTCAACTAGGAGGCTAGTAGTAAAGTATTGCAGGATTCGCAGACAGTCTAATAGGAAAGTTATGTAATCCACTAACTACACCAACGACAAAAAGGTTCTAGTACGACTGCCATCACTCAGCAGCACGAGACGTTGCGTGACAGACACAGTCCGTCATCATGATTGCAGACCACTAGCAAATGACCTATACAAGTAATAAATATTGTACTCAACGTATCAATCCTCCACCATCTCTTCAAAGTGGCAGCAGCAGGAGTACAAAGAAGGACTAGACTTGAGTCTACTGTCTCTACCATTACGCAGTAATGCTCTCAAATGAGTAAAACGTTGCAAACAAGTAAGCATAGTAGCAACGCCAATAACCAGGCAAGCACCAGAAATGACAGAAGCTATTTAAAGATTTATTTAGCTGCAATGTAATCGAATCAGCAGCATTCGTACTCTTCAGGAAAGAAATAGATTAGCAATATAACAGAGCAAAAGAAAAAAAGTAGTTATTAAATAGCTACTTACCAAGGCCAGGGATCTCCAATCCTAGCAGGTCGAGCATGTCATGCTCCCGGTCCAGGATGTCACTCCACCGGTGCGTCGCTTGCTGGTAGGTGCGCCGGACCCCAGACTCCTTCCGCATGCGCCAGCACACCTTCTCCCACAGCTGGCGACGCTCCCGGAGGCCGTAACCGGAAGCAATCCGCCCACCTGCTGCCACAGTCTTTGGGAGGTAGACTTGGACAAAAACCAGCAAGGCAGCCACCTCCACTGCAGAGAAGATCTCCCTGGCCTGGCCTAGCTCCCCCTCAAACGCCCGCAAGGGAGCCGGGTACGGGGTGCTGGGCCCTTCCCCTTGCCCTTGTCGGCTCCCTTTGCCATGGTCCTGGGCACAAGAAAAAGGAAAGAAGAATAGGTGTGAAAAAAATAAGAGAGAGAGCGAAAGAAATAAAGTAGGTTATAAAGTAACAAAAAGTTTAAAAAAACACAAAATATAGATGTAGGAAATTGTAGAGATAGGTAATAAGCAAAAAAAAAAAAGTTCAGAAAAGCGTACGATTATAAAGATGTAAGATGGATAGCATGCCCAAAAACCATAGCAATGAATGAAAAACAAGATGGCCGCGCCCATAGAGGACCGCGTGGGTAAGTTTGCGCAATATTTTACCCGCGAGCACGCAAAAACAGAGGCGAACTCATAATAGCACGCCGCACACAACGCGAGATTGCCAATAGCGCCCGGAACCGGAAATACGCAAAGCGCACAAGATGGCTGCGCCCATGTACGACCGCATGGGTAACTTCGCGATTGGTGCGATGCAAGCGGCTTGTGAAGATGCAAAAAACCCAGCGAACAGGCAAAAAAAATCCGCTAATTGGCACGAATTTGCGGATTGCGAGTTTGATTTAGCGCGAATTCACGCCCCACGAATCTCGCGAAATTGCAGATAAATGAATTTTGTAAAACTGAAAGCACTTAGCAGGTTCAAAAGTTCAAGCTAATTTGTAACCATTCTCTGTAGTGCTTCCTGAGGGGCCCCTCCAAAGTTCAGTTGCCTACTTGCCACTATTATCTGACCCTGCTCTGACCCTCAAAGCAGGGTCAGAGAATAGTTACAAGTATGGCACAATGCTCCTGTAAAAAAAATTAAACTGCAACAGGAAACTCTTACAGCTAAGGAAGCAGGTGCCATACTTGAAGCTCAAATTCAGTGACACATTAACCAGCCCCAAATTAATTCATCTCAGTTGAGGTTGGGAAGGTGTGCTTTGCTTTCCCCCCATAATCTACAGTGGTGAACAAGAGGGTGGTAGTGGTGAACCAGAGGGTGCTGTGATAAACCAGAGGGGGACAGTGATGATCCAGAGGGTGGCAGTGGCAAACCAGAGGGTGGCAGTGATGAACCAGAGAGTGGCAGGGATGAACCAGAGGATGGTGGTGATCAATCAGAGGATGGCAGTGATGAACCAGAGAGTGGCAGGGATGAACCAGAGGATGGCAGTGATCAACCAGAGGGTGGCAGCCTTGAACAAGAGGGTGGCAGTGATCAACCAGAGGGTGGCAGTGATGAACCAGAGGGTGGCACTGGTGAAGCAGAGGGTGGCAGTGATGATCCAGAGGGCGGCAGTGGCAAACCAGAGGGTGGCAGTGGCAAACCAGAGGGTGCTGTGTCTGAGAAGTTGGCCTGGTATATGATGATCACTATTCTAGTGAGCACCTTGCACCAGTCCAAACGACCCTTATGGTGATTGGTTGTAAGTCAACCTTATAGACCAGCTATTCTAGTGGTAGCATGGACAAAAGCAGTCTTAGGCTAAACTCAAGAGGGCATGTGAAGCCAGCTGTTTTACCATATGCAATCCTTTAAATACCAAATGAAAGGACACCACACAAGTTATATATTATAAAATATATGTATTTATGTCTAGAATAATCCCCTTGACTCTTTATGAGCACAGGAGCACAAGCGTTAAACAAAGAACACAGTATAACATACAATAAGATGCACAATTATGGATGGGCCGGATGGCCACTCAAACCATATATTAAGAAAGTGGTATAAGTACCATGTCACGAACAATGAACAAGCCTAGGGCCTAGGGAATCGCTGGGCCTACACTGGACTAATGAAGGTTAGGACATAGGAGGCCCACAGGATGCGGGTGCAGTGTCTATAGGCAACCGCGTTTACCATACAAGACAAAGGTGCGTAAAAATCTGAAAGTTATAGGTTTAGGAGTCTTCCGACTGGACTAGAACTTAGCCACTAAAAACTAGGACACTAGAGGTGTAAACCACTATAGGAGCACCGGTGTAATCTTGTTACCTCACCCACAGGAAGCGGGTGCTTAGGTGCTAAAGTGCGTAGGGTTTCTTCGTTGAGTTCTATGGAGCCTGGAGGTAAAGATGCTGCAGGCGGCCAGAAGAGAAGAGTCCGGTTGGATCCAAGGGTGGATCGAAGATTTAGAGTACCTGAAAGCAGAGGGGACAGAGTCTAGGTCACTAGCCAGTGACCAGGATGGAACCAGGACGGAACCAGGCAGTGTCAGATTGCGATCAGGTGCTGTCGAGTAGTTTGTCTCCACTGCCACGGATCGAAGATGACCAGCTGGTGGGCACAAGCTGTCCCACAAAGGCTCTTGCTGTCGGCGGTGTCGGTTCTCGAATTGGAGTCACCAAACCTTGGCAAATGCAACCCAAGCAGGACTCGAAGATGTCCTCTGGATTGGACCGGGAAGGTCAGATCGATGGCTCCTTTTCAGGGGAGCTACGGCCAATCTGGCGCAACCAGACCAGTAGTGTAGTTTTGATGGATCGTCGTCACAGAGGCCACTAGCCAACGGGCAAGCGACCGGACAATGTGTCAAGCAGGAAAAGTGCAAAAGAGCCCCACGCAGCACTCGGTGAGTGTGGAGGGGTGATCTTTGGAGCACAGGCTGCTCGGGCTGAGGCTTCTCAAACCCACAAGCACAGCATGGAGGGTGCCTCGGGAGCTGCACAGGAAGCACTTTGTTGACTTTTAAAGATGGCCGGTCCCACGTCTCTCGTCGCCGCCACAGGTCTCTGCTTTGCCAGGACTGTGGATCGGGCTGTTGCATGTCTGGGAGTATGGGTTTTGTTGATTTCTGTTGTTTGAGCTCCTGCGGGAGCAATGGCAAAGAAAGTCTTGATGCGCTGATGGTGCCTGCTTGCACAGGGTGGCCACTCCTTGACCACAAAGGAGATTCTTCAGTCTTCCACGTTGAGTGGGATGTCGAAGGGTCCAGAGTTTTGTTTCAAAGTTTCAGTCAGGATGATCTGGTTTGCACTGGCACTGCTCCTACCTTTATTCCAAATCTAGGGGCTCGATCTCCTGCTAGGTCCCTTCTATGGGTGGGACCCAGGAAGGGGGTGGTTTCACCCCTTTCCCTTTGTCCAGTTTAGCACCAGAGCTGGGGCTGGAGAGCCCCAGCACCGGTTTGAACTGGACTTTCCATGGGACACATTGTGTGCCCCAGGCAGTGTCTAGTTTCATTCAGCCCTCCCTGCCCCAATCCACTATCTCCTGTCTGGGGAGGTGTAACACCTCCCTGCGACAGGAAACCTATTGTCCAGGCCTCCCCTGCCAGAGTTTAGGTCAGCAGCAGGAGGCCAGACTTGTGTCTGTGGCAACAGCATCCATTTTGTGATGCTGAGGCTCTGGTTAGATTTAACCGCGTTTAAGCAAACTAACATGTCTTCTCCCTCTAGAAGGGTGGAATGCTACCCCCGTCGCCAGAACTGTTGAGGGGGTAGGATTCCAAAGCGTATGACACCTTACACGACATGTTTCGATAAAGCCAAACCAAAGTTAGCAAATATCCGCGAAGATTATAATGCACTTAAGAGTATACGGTATGGCAGTATCCCAGAACAGCTAAAGGACATGGTTCCGAAAGCTGCAGACAGGCTCAGCTCATGCTAGAGCACCATCTCACATAAAACCAAGCACTCTGCCTCCAGGATTGTTAAGGCCTGCCATAGGAGTGACTTATAGGTGCATATGTGTCCAGATATAGCTTTAGATATAGGTATACTATATCTAAGCAAGGGGTGATTACACCATCTTGCCCCAGCTGAGTGATCATCCAGTTGTGTCAGTATGGATAGCCAGCCAGGGGTGTCAAAAGATATGTTGCAGCCCATGGTAGGCTTTGGATGCACCTATGCCCTGGGTACCTATAGTACTCTGTACAGGGTCTGATAAGGTGATCCAATCCCAATTGGTAATGTACCTAAAGTACATGGATATACATTTTACAGAGAGGGCAGATGGCCTGGGGCCCTGATTAGCAGGATCCCAGGCCAACTAAGTCAAAAACCAGCTAAACACTAGGCAAAACAATCTGGGGTAACCATAGTCAGGTATCCACCTTCCTACACTGTGATGAACCAGAATTTGGCAGTGATTAACCAGAGGGTGGCAGTGATGAACCAGAGGGTGGCATGGATGAACCAGAGGATGGCAGTGATCAACCAGAGGGTGGCAGTGATGAACCAGAGAGTGGCAGTGATGAACCAGAGGGTGGCAGGGATGAACCGGAGGATGGCAGTGATCAACCAGAGGGTGGCAGCCTTGAATCAGAGGGTGGCAGTGATCAACCAGAGGGTGGCAGTGATCAACCAGAGGGTGGCACTGGCGAAGCAAATGGTGGCAGTGATGATCCAGAGGGTGGCAGTGGCAAACCAGAGGGTGGCAGTGATGAACCAGAGGGTAGCAGGAATGAACCAGAGGATGGCAGTGATCATCCAGAGGGTGGCAGTGATGAAACAGAGGGTGCTGTGTGATAAACCAGAGGGCGACAGTGATGATCCAGAGGGTGGCAGTGGCAAACCAGAGGGAGGCAGTGATGAATCTTAGGGTGGCAGGGATGATCCAGAGGGTGGCAGTGGTGAACTAGAGGGTGGCAGTAATGAACCAGAGGGTGGCATCGATGAACCAGAGGGTGGCACTGGTGAACCACAAGGTGATGAACCAGAGGATAGCAGTGATGAACCAGAGGGTGGCAGTGGTGAACCAGAGGGTGGCAGTGATGAACCAGAGGGTGGCACTGGTGAACCAGAGGGTGGCAGTGATGATCCAGAGGGTGGCAGTGGCAAACCAGAGGGTGGCAGTGATGAACCAGAGGGTGGCAGTGGTGAACCACAAGGTGATGAACCAGAGGATAGCAGTGATGAACCAGAGGGTGGTAGTGGTGAACCAGAGGGTGACAGTGATGATCCAGAGGATGGCAGTGGCAAACCAGAGGGTGGCATCGGTGAACCAGAGGGTGGCAGTGATGAACCTGAGGGTGGCTGCGATGAACCACAGGGTCGCAAACAGGCTGTACACGTAGAAACAACATGGTCGCGACCGTTGTGGCCACACAAGTAAGTTTGCGTTCCCGAACGTTTACAAAACCCTCGCGAAATGGCAAAAACAGCAAATTCGCAAATTTGCACGAATTCGCGAATTGCGAGTTCGCTTTTGCACGAATTCGCGGATTGCAAATTTTCAAATTTCACCCATACTTAGTTTTCTGTTGTCTGGTCGTGGCGCCAGGCTTTCTCGAGGGTGCGGCAGGTTTTCTTGGAGTTTTTGAGGTCGTTGGTGAACCACAAGGCTTTTTTGCTGCCGGGTCTGCTGGGAGGGTTCTTCAGTGGTGCGAGGTCATCGGCGCAGTTGGTGAGCCACTTAGTGAGATTGCGGGCTGCTTCGTTGGGGTGTTGGTGGGAGGGTTCTGGCTGAGGGAGGTGGTGAATTGGTCGGCGGTGATCTTGCTCCATCTTCTGCGGGGAACCTGTTGTGGGTGGTGGTGGGTCGTGGCTCTCCTGAAGTTGAAGTGGACGCAGCTGTGATCTGTCCAGTGTATTCCGGTGGAGTGGCTGAAGGAGATGTGCTTGCTGGAGGAGAAGATGGGGTCAAGAGTGTGGCCGGCGTAGTGGGTGGGGGTGTTCACCAGTTGCTTGAGTCCGAGGTTGGCGAGGTTGTCCAGCAGGGCGGCGGTGTTGCTGTCATTGTTGTTCTCCAGGTGGAAGTTGAGGTCCCCTAGGAGGATGTAGTCTGAGGAGGTTAGGGCGTGCGGGATGAGGAAGTCTGCGATGGCTTCGCTGAATTGTGTGCGTGGCCCCGGTGGTCTGTAGATGAGAGTGCCTCTAAGGGTGGTCTTGGGGACGGTGTATATCTGGAAGTGAAGGTGCTCGGCGGCGGTGTGGGTGTCGTGTGAGTTGATCGTGATTAGGATGGTGTTTCTGTGGATGATGGCGATGCCTCCTATGGTTTGGTTGATGCGGTCCCTCCAGGTGATCTTGTAGCCATCCTGGAAGGCTATGGCGATGTCGGGGGCTGAGGAGGCGTTCATCCAGGTTTCTGTGAGGAAGGCGACGTCTGGTGATGTTGTGTCGTGGAGGTTCCAGAGTTCGATGGCGTGCCTGTGGATGGAGCGGGTGTTGAGCAGGATGCACTTGAGGTGATTGTTGCTGGTGCCTGGGTTGGCGGGTGTGGTGCAGGTTCGGAGGCAGGTGAATTTGCAGGCTTGGCAGGTGAAGGGTCCGTGGGTGCGTCTCGGGATGGCTCGGTAGCAGGCGGAGTTCCGGCCGGCGTTGAGTGCGTGGAGGGTGGCGGTGTCGTAAGTCCGTCGTGTGGGCTGGCAACATCGAGGGCCAGGCGCTGGGCGAGGGCCAGGCGCTGGGCGCGGTCCAGGTGTGGACGGGCATAGACGGTCTTGCCTATGGTGTGCCCGCTGCACGTGATCACTGCGTGTACGCGTGGACTCCACCATAAATGGCGAAGTGGGGGGGAGGAGCAGCTGGGAGGCGGGAGGGGGGTGGCGAATGGGGCAGCGGGGGGCGGAGCCGCAGGGACGCAGCAGCGGGAAGGAGGACCGAGGGGCAGCGGGGGGGTCATAGAAGGATGGGCACAATCACGCGGGCACACGGGGCACAGAGACAAATGGCCACAACCATGGGGGCACATGGGGCACAGGGGAAAAGGGGGCAACAACAGGGCACGGGGAAACCAGGGAAAGAGGCACAGAAGCGGCAGGCACAGGAGAGCTTACCGGGAGGCAGCAGCAGCCACGGCACAGGCGGGCAGCTGCACAGGAGGACCGTGCGGCGGCTGGGGGGGCAACCTACCTACTTGCAGGGTCAAAGGTCACCTACTACATCACTCATGACATGGTCAGTGACATTACTGATGACATCTCAAATGATATCACTGATGAGCCATTTAATGGAATACCCTTTTGACCTCGTGAGGCTATTGGGGGGATTATGAAGGACCTCAGAGTTATCTTCCACCCCTTTAGTTTTAAAACCAAAGGAAATAGGGTAGTGGTCACTCAGGAGGATGTCAAGTTTTCCCCATGAGGAGACAAGTGCTGAATACCTAGACGATAAAAGGGTGAAATCGATGGTCTAATTAACCCCTCTCCCATTGAAGGTGGGCTGAAAGGATATCAATGGTGAGCATAGTTCATTTACATGAGATAGATCAAAATGAAATATCAGATTATTCAGCAAATTCCCTAGTTTTGAGTGGAAGAAGTGGGTTGGAGCATCCTCCTTATTATCCCCCAAACCACAGGTACCGGAGGCACTGCGTGGGCACAAAGTACAATTAAAGTCACCCACCCATAATAAGGCCATGTCTCCATTCCCCTGTACCTCTAGGCTAAGCAGGTTACTCATGAGATTATTTATAACATTTTCCCATAAGAATGTGTGAATATTATTATAAAAATGTATATTCACCATGTTTTTACTAAGGGTGGGTGTAGTGGGCGTAGTGGGGCTTCGCGAAGTGGGCGAGACACTACGACCACCTACGCACTTCGTGTAGCCCCACTATGCGCCACCCGCCTCCCTCCCGCCCTCCCTAAATAATACTTAAATTACATTTTAGAAATGATTACAAATCACTTACCTTGTCCACCGCGTCCCCGGGGCTCCCGCTTGTCATGGCGCGATTCGCGCCGCCGTCTTGGATAGTAATGCGCATGCACGGCTGCCCGCGCATGCGCATTTCTTGCGAGAATATTTACAAAGTTTGTCCTAAAATTATCCTTCATTTACAATTCAATGACTATTAAAAATTTTAATTATTAAAGGGTGAAATACATATTATTACTTACGTTTATTACATGAAATGTGGATATTACAAAATGTTTAATTCTTGACTTCTGCATAGAAATGCTTTTTCATAATGAAGTTAACATGCTATATAATGTTTACCTATTTTTGCAGAATGTTTCTACGTAAATAAAGCTTACTGTTTCAAATGAACAGAATTTAGGGCCTGTTTACGATCTTGGTGGATGGGTTTCTCTGTCACATTGGTGATGGATATCCCACTTGCTGAAATATAAATCCCATAGGATATAATGGGATTTATATTTTGGTGGCCTGGATATCCGTATCCGGTGTGGTGGACTAACCCGTCCACCAAGATCATAATCAGGCCCTTAGTATTTTCAAATGGAAAACTATGCAGCCATGCATGTAGAATCAGCATTTAAACTAGATTTTGACCCCTGCAACTAACTTGTATTTCCTTTTCAGTGGATATTAATGTCATAATGCTTTCTTTTCATTATAAACATTTATACGTTTTTACATGTGGATGTTTCTAGGCCTGTTTAATGATCAGGTGTCGTTATTTTTACTGTTGATTACACACCTATTGACACAAACATTGCCTGCATCAAGCACAGATGCCTGGAGTCTTTCATACCCTGCAAAACACATGTACACCGTGTCTTAACAAGTTCAACACTGCCCTCATTTGCGAATATGCGCCAGTTTTTTATCTATCTGTTTCACTCACGAAGGACGCTTTCATTTTGATGCCTGTGCCTATCTTCCACCCCAATCCAAACATGAGTTTCTACAAATTACTTGGAAATTCTCTGAGTTAATGTATGAACTTTTGACAACACAAGTGGGAACCAGAAAGAGGAAACCCCATGTCACCGCTTCCAACGTGTGCTGCCTGCATTTACTGCATACATTCAGCGAAATTCCGAGTTTTATGTCTGAATTTTACACACTGCAAACGAAAAAAAATAAGGCATGCAGCTTTGCCTTGAGCAGGCACAGCTCTTTATGATATGGCCACAGAAGAGTTATTTCACACACACACCACAGAAAAAAGGGACCTGTGGTTTGTAATAAGCTCAATAAGGTCAGAGATACTGACTAGAACAAGGCAATATGGGGGCAAAGCTAATTTCTAAAAGGACCTGCAGTTATCACATCACAATGTAGTGGTACTCTCAATATCAAGCACTATCCATTTTGATACCTACCAATGATATTTAATAATCAAATCTACCAGGTAAGCAAATACACCAAGAAAGTAAAAAGTATAAACACAATTTATTAAAATGCCTCCCTGTCAGGGTTACAATCTAAATAAAATACAATAAAATATTCACAAAAGTGACACAAATCTAAAAAAGTCAAAGCACAAAGGTCCACACCACACACACACCCACCCATGCACACGCACACACACTGTCACTCAATACAGACTGCACCTATTTCTGCACCTATTTCTGCATTTGGTTACTCAAACACAACTGTCATTAAATATTAAATGCATTCACGTTCTCCCACAAATCTGTTTACGCAGATCCATACTCCTACAACTTCACTGAAAACCTTAACACATACAAGCTTAACGCGCACACATACTAGGGCAGACCCACTTCTCAGCACTGAAAGTCACAGCCTGCTTGTCCTCTGTACTCATAACATTCCTTATTGTAAACATTTTTTTTATCACTGCGAGCACCTTCATACACCTCTGCATAAGGTTAAAAACAAACCCACATAAATTGTTGGCTACATTTTGTGCCTATTCTAGTAGTACTTGATGAACTACAATTGTGGCAGTCATGCTGCCATTGATAAGAAAGACTGAAAAGATTATCTACATCTACATCTTCCAAAACACCAAACATATACATTAAAAATTCCTGACAATCCTGCTGAATGTTCTGTGAAAATTTATCTTGACCAGAACACATATCTAAAATATTTCGAATTTCTGTTACACTTTCTATTTCTGCTGTACCACTGCTACATTTCTCAAACACAGAATTCAATAAACCACACAATCTTTGATCCCGATTTTCAACAATCTGTTCTTGTAAACTTTTAAGAAAAAAAACAACATTAATCACTACATTAGCATAGCAGTTGACACCAGAACTATTTTCAAACTGAAATCCAACAACATTTTCTCCACAATTCTTTTTCTTCCTGTTTTCAATTACAGTTTTCTCTACTTTTTGTCTTTTTGCAACTACCTCACTACAATTATCCTCATTTCTTCTTTTTCGGCCTACCACACGTTTTTCAAACAGAGGATATTGAGGCAAATGTGGAGCATATTCTCTTCTTAATCTATTGTATTCTTTAACACAATCTAGATCTGCAGAAATCTTTGTCTCATCACACGCAATCAAGTACAATCCTGATAAAGTTCTAACTCGTGATAATGCCACATATGCCATACCTTCTTTAAACACAGATCTTCCAATGTTCACTAAAGCACCATCTACACTTAAACCTTGGAATTTATGAATTGTCACTGCATACGCCAAACAAACAGGAAACTGTTTTCGGCGAACATATAAGTCTTTTACAAGTAAAAATCTAGCAGAACAACGACTTATTTGTTGTACTTGTTCAATGCCATCAAATTTTATTTTTAAAAATTCAATTCCATCTCTATTTCTGTAATTCACAAAATCAACAACATAACCCATTGCTCCATTTACCAGACCTCTTTCAACATTTAAATTCCTTCTCAAAATGATATGACAATTTAAACACACATTCAGAGTCTTTTCAAAACCAGCTGTTTTTGAAATACTTTTCTCCAATGAATCCAATTTAGTTTTCAAATTTTCAGACAAAACAATTGTTGCACCCATATGCTCTATTTTATCTATTGCTTCCAGTTTCACAATCTCTTCATTTTCTAACTCTAACATTTTCTTGTTGAAGATGGAACATTCTTGCAGAGTTGGCATCAAACATATCCCAGATTTCTTCTCAGTCATTTTTTAAAAAATATTCTCTGGAACAATGTTTTCATTTGGATACAAATTTGAAATTAATCGACTATGCAAAGCTTTTTTCCCAAGCTCAGTCACTTTTCCAATTCTTACATCTTGTAGAATATTTTTATAATCTTCATCCTTGGCCTGTCGCATATTTTGAACCAGTTCAGCATATTTAAAATTTAGCCATATATTAACATTTCCAATGCTTCCAAGGGACTTCCTGGTATCTTCATGTGTAAGCATTTTAAACACTGGTTGTCCTTTTACTGGAGTCAACTGCAATAGATCTCCAAAAACAATAATGTGTTTTCCTCCAAATAACACATCATACTCTGTTTTAAGAATTTCTTGCATTCTCAAATGCACAAAAGCACGCATTAGATTTGAGACCATGCTTACTTCATCAATGATAAGAAGTTTCATTTTCTTCAAGACTCTTGAAACTTCAGAACACGCATCTCCAGATAACTTGTTGTAATGCAATTTATTATCATGTTCAACTGGCAGCATCAATAAACGATGTAGAGTAATCCCTTTAATGTTATGTGCTGCCAGACCAGTTGGAGCAGTTACAACACAAGACAGTGGTGAATCTGTCCTTTTCTGCAGATAACTTGCAATGGCTTTAATTAGAAAACTTTTTCCTGTCCCCGCTTCTCCACTTACGTACAGTCGGACAGGGTCAAACGATATACATGAGCACTCTTTTTCCTCATGTCTGAATCCATGTTCAATCTGCTCTATGACTTCATCATATATCTTTTTCTGCTCAATGTTTAGTTGCTTTACCAAATCTTCTAAGTTAACTCCATCCTCTTGAGCTTGTTCCATAGCTCTTTCCACCTCATCCATGGCAGTGGCAGCTTCATTTTGGATAATTGGTCCTCCTAGTGGATCCTGGCTCAATGAAGTAGAACTCTGACTATCTTGAGAACTGTTTCTAGCTATCTCTTCAGCAATTGTGGTTTCTTGCTCCATTTCTGCATTCAACATTTGCAGATAATTTAGAAAAATTGGACATTCTATGGTATCCTTAGTTGCATTAAAAGAGTCTTCATAACAGAGAAAATCTCCAAGTAGTTCCTCTTCTGTACGCCATGGCTTAAAGAGTTGCAAAAGAGCTAAATAGTAAAATTCTCTTTTGTCTGGAACTTCACAACTCAATTTTCGATGATTAATCAAATGGCCTTTTTTCTGCTTTACTAGACATCCTTCATAGCCAATGAGTGCATATTTTCCATTATTGATATCTTCTGTGATGTTCCTCTTATAACTGTAGTTTTGAAGAACTTCATACAAACAAGTGTTCTCAAGGTGAGTACTTCTATTTGGATAGTATGTATCCAACATATTTGTCTTCAAAATATCTGTACTGTTTGGTTCTTTCTCCGCCAAATATTCAATTTCTTGTACAGATTTCAAAACTCGGTTTCGTGTTGCAGCAAGACCAAGACTCACCCAAATGATTGTTCTTGATTTGGCATAGAGACTTGCTGATGATAACCGATCAGAACATTCATATGCTCCAATTTCTCGATGCGACAACATCTTCAGACTGAAACTGTATAATTTCTTGCTTAGACTCTTTTCATGTGAAATGTCCTCCCACATTTCCTTTAGTTCTGTCTTTTCTTTTTTTGTGATGTAAGATGTCACATATCGAGCCACAGCAATAGAATTGTCAGCAACGAACTGAATATCCATGTTAGCATTCCACATGGACAAAATCACTGGGTTGTAATCGTTGATGTACTTAGATTCTTCATTTCTTTTCAAATTATATGTATTTTTGGGAGATTTCCTCGTCACAGTATGTCGTAGAGATGACATTAAATTATTTACTCTTCCCTTAGAAATCACTGGTCGAGGAAATGCAAAACGACATTTCGTGTAGTACTTTTCCTTGTTTTTAAATTTTCGACGACAATACTTTCCACAACGATGAGATTGAAAACGTAAAACTTGTTGCCTTAAATTGTTTTCTTCAGTAGATTTTGGAACAGCACATGTTGAATACTCTTCAATGAAACTCATCACTGTTTCATCTGAATCTGATCCAAATTTGGGTGCATCTTTAATCCACAACAACATATGTATATGAGGAGCACCTCTTGCTTGATATTCCTTCCTCCAAAAGAAATCCAAAACCTCTCCAAGGGGAGGATTTTTTTTGTTGGTAATAAAAGACATCATAGCTTCAAATCTATGATTAAAATATCTGCAAACATTCACTGGATCTAAAGAACACAGTTCTCCTGGTGTTTTCAATTCTATATTTCGTATGTTTTCATTTGCCTCCCGTAGAAATTGAAGTAAATCGTCCCATGCATACTCAGCACAGCTAAGAGTGAGGAACCATGTAGGAGTTCCTAAGTTTCTTAGCATACATTTCAATTCTCCATGACGACGAAACCAATACTCGTTGGTTCCACGTTGACATGCCATGAGATTGATTAGCTGAGATTCCAAAATACTGTCTTGCAGATTAACTTTCTCCATAAAGTCCCTTGCACAAACATTTTGAAAATGAGCTCCACTTTTCAATATATGATTAACTGCATAAGAAAGCCCAGACAAATCACTTTCAAACAGAAGATGAAATAAATATGGAATACATTGACGAAACCTTGGATCTTCAGCATATAATCTTAGAGTCCGGTATTCAGCTGCAGGAATTTGAACTGGTCGATCATCATATCGTCCACCACAACCTGTTGGAAATAATTGTGGAAAACAACGAGCTTCCAAACTTTCTTCCCATACACTAATGGGACTTCCTTTTGCTGCTTTCATTTGAAACAAGTCAATTGCATTTCCCATTACTTCTTTTGAATGCAAAGGATGAACAGTATAATGTTCATATATTTCTTCAGTTCTAGACACATCAACTTTTTCAATTTGACCAACTGAAGAATCACTATCTTCTTCTATAGCTGTTTCCTCTGCTCCAACACTTACATCTTTGTAGTACTCATTGTTTTTGACCAAATACAACGTTGCCTTTTTGACTTTTTTAACATCCACTAAATCTTGCCAGATTTTCTTACTCTTTGTT
This sequence comes from Lissotriton vulgaris, assembly GCF_964263255.1. NCBI lineage: Eukaryota > Metazoa > Chordata > Amphibia > Caudata > Salamandridae > Lissotriton > Lissotriton vulgaris. The sequence continues at coordinate 21,185 of NW_028247983.1, forward strand.
GGAACTCCATTAACTAGAATAACTAGAGGATCCTCTTCTACTCTTTCTACACCAATTGTATCAATATTTTTCTTTACATCTAGAGGCAAATAAACAACTCTTCCCTTTAATCCTCTCAGTAAATCTGATGGAGGCAATTTCCCTGTCTTAGGCTCCATGCGTACAATAGCCTGAAAAGGATGGACACATTGAATCAAAATAGATTCATAAGTATTTAGATCCATCAATTCAGAAGGAATATCTATCAACTGAAGATTATTATAAACTGCTCTAGCAGGCATTTTATTTTCATTTAATTTATTTAAACAATAATTACAAATACGCTGATCCAAACTCAAATCAAATGTATTCTCCACCAACAAATAACTTACAAAATCCTTCCATTCACTATTATTTTCCAATTCACTTTTTGCATATAAATCAACTAACCTAGTCTGAATTTTATAATGAGTCCGTCGACAACACACACAAGTTAAATTAGGCCATTCACTTGCTTTCACCTTAAACTTGATAATTTCCTCATCAAACTTTTCAATACTTGAAATCTGTCCATTATCTTCTGCATTACCATCCATTACTATATCTATTTCTACACTGTCCTCTTTGTTCCCAAAATAACAAAACTCAATTTCTTCACAAATAGTCTTCACATCCACTTCAGATCCATGCAAAAGAGCACTGTTTAACTGTTTAAGCTTAAGTGCGGGACTTTTTGCATAATACAACTTTCTCACTAATTTCCTCACGTTATTATGATGCACTGCTAACATCCTAAAATGATGAAAAACACTCCGACAAACTTTTCTAGAAAGACAAGCTAGTGAATGCCCATGCAAACCTGTGCTTTCTCTCACTCTACAAGGATCTAACTCTTGCAGGATCTTCATTTTTTGTTTGAGACTTTTCTTACTATATGTACTATAAGAAATTTCTAAGCAAATCGATTGATTCCTGTCGCACACTACAAATACTACTGCATTTCCATGTGTACACTGGACCCTTAGTACGTCTCCCTAAAACTTCATCAGCTAACACCTCTTCTGCATCTCTAGATACAAGTTTCTCTTTTTCCATCACACAACCATCTTTCACTTCATATCCTCGACCACTGGTGTCAACTGAATGCACCAAATCATTTTCCTGAAAGTAACTCTCCTCATTGAAAAAAGGCTCAGAACTTGAACTATGTATCCATTCACCAGAAAATACTTCACAAAAATTACTCCGATTAATAATTCTTTTCCATCTACTGTTCGATTTGAAAACATCAATGGCCTTATTAAGTATCCTAATTCTATTGATTATTAAAATAAATAATTTTTTCTTAACTTCAAAAGCCTGATCAACAATCGTTTCTACACTTTTCTTTTTCTTGTAAAAAGCAGCTCTCAGTGTACTTTTCCTATCATTTTTTAGCAAATTTAAAACTACCCTATTGCGAAACATTCGCCTACGAATGTCCCTAAAAAGATTTACCCTTCTATTGCTATCCATTCTCTTCTCTCCTGCTCCAATCGAGACATTTTTTTGTGGGCCTCTCCTTCCTTTTTAGATTTGTTGACTTTTTCTGTATATTCACATTAGCAATATCATTTTTTTTTCTACGACATATGTTGCGAAGAAAAGACTTAATTGGCTTACCAGAAACTTTTCTGGTGTTTTTTGAAGTAGTTGTTGAAGAGGATTCCATAAACTCTGTTGTTGATGTTCTCCTTTTCCGTATGATATTTTTGATAATTCTTTGCCTTGAAGGCATTTTTGCTTGCTTTTCAGAAGTTGATTTGAATCTGTTGTTCTGTTAAAAAAACACATGAAAGACCACTATTAGTAAACAACAAAGTAATGTTAAAAAGCAAACAATATAAACAATAAATTGCAACATATTTAAGTTTATACAATAGCAACTCAGGGCCTTATTTATAAAGGCCTTGCGCCACCAGTGTGTCACTTATTACCCATGTTTAAAGTGATGCATCAGCTGCACAAGGCAATCATAAAAAAGGGCGAAATGCAAATATCAATCAATTGAACCCCAAAATCGATTTTGAATAACATGAAAGAAACACTGCGCAGAACCTATCTACAACCAGTCAATATCAGCAAACAAAGTCAGGGCCTCATTTATAAAGTCCTTGCGCCACCAGTGCGTCACTTATTACCCATATATAAAATGATGCACCAGTTGCACAAGGCAATCATAAAAAAGGGCCAAATGCAAATACCAATCAATTGCACCCAAAAATCGATTTTTGAATAACACGAAAGATACACTGCGCAGAACCTATGTACAACCACTCAATATCAGCAAACAAAGTCAAGGCCTTATTTATAAAGGCCTTGCGCCACCAGTGCGTCACTTATTACCCATGTTTAAAGTGATGCATCAGCTGCACAAGGCAATCATAAAAAAGGGCCAAATGCAAATACCAAACAATTGCACCCAAAAATCGATTTTTGAATAACATTTAAAAATTACTGCGCACAACCTATGTACAAGCACAGAATATCACTTTTGAAACATCACTGTTTCCCCAAAAACAAATCCTTTATCTTTCAAATGTTGATATCAAGCATTATCAAAAATCCAAAATCAAATCAACAGCAAACAAAGTCAGAGCCTTATTTATGAAGGCCTCACCAGTGCATCACTTATTACCCATGTATAAAATGATGCACCAGCTGCACAAGGCAATCATAAAAAAGGGCCAAATGCAAATACCAATCAATTGCACCCAAAAATCGATTTTTCAATAACATATAAGAAACACAACACAGAACTTATATACTAGCATACCATTTGACTTCTAAAACATAACTATCTGCTTATAAATATTCTCCATAGAGTAAACAAGTCTCTATGTAAATTAAATAAATCATTACTTACCTTTACAAAAGCTTTGGAAGATTGAAAACAGTGTCAGACACACACACCAATTTCTCTTTAACAGAGCAAAAAGTGTGCACTCAATACACTGAAACCACAGACTGGCATAGAAAATCTCTAACTTTGTACACATATGCCTTAATTCAACCAATCAAAAGTTTTCCCTCACTATTTTGAAACCAACACCCTTCCCCCTCTCAGATCTTTCTATCTGTTTCCATAGCAACTCCCTCCTAACTGAACTCTCAGGTTCAAAAGTTTATTGTACAATGTTGCAAATTAACTCAGCAAGGCTGTTTGACCTCTCAATACACCAGCCTATCCAGAGTATTTTAGCTTTTAGTGACTTTTTTTTAACCATTCAAATTGCTTCTTTAACACAACACAACCATGCACCCTAACTTTAAGTTTTCAACTATCTGAATCCACCAATCATTGCTTCTGATTCAAAAGCAGTGAAACTCCACAATTATTTTTTTGTAAACTCCTACTGTTCCAACTGCCATTTCATTCCCACACATCATCTGACTGCATCAGAACCATCTCTCATCATGTTTTCTGTCTGGATCCTTGGACACAGCTACATCCACTGGGCTCAAAGGTATGCAGATAGCAGACATGTTCACAACCTTGATTTATCAAATGTTGAAATCAAGTGGATTGGCCAGAGAGGATTAAAATGTCACCAATTGATACCATTGGTGAAAACCTTTATGCATTTGCCAAAACCAGACCTCTTAATAGTGCACTGTGGAGGAAATGATTTAGGCACTATGACTGGGGTTGGTCTGTAAATGCTTTTAAAGGACACCTTTGATCAATTAATGACACTTTTTCCACAAACTGCCTTGGTATTTTCTAATATATGCCAAAGACAGAAATGGAACTGGTCCAACCAATTTTGTCCACAATTTGAGAAAGCACGGAAACATGTGAATAAATCTGTTTCTGCTTACATGAGAGACTATGGAATGGGTTCAATATACAATAATAACTTGCGTTACAACATGCAAGACATCTACAGAGGAGATGGTGTGCACTTCTCAGATGAAGGGAATAGAATATTCCTCCTGAATTTAAGAATGTGCATTGGAACCTACTTGTAGGTACCTAAATCAACCACAAAACCCAAAAGCTCTTTTCAGAGCTACCCTACCTCTGATCATTCAAAACATTTATCTTTTTCTAACTTTTTTCACTATTTTTCACCAAATTACGCTTTCCGGTACGCTTAAAGGTGCGCGCACCAGGCGCTCCCCCCGTGGAAAATGAAAGATTTTTTTTTTTTTTAACCTTTATAGGCCTCCTAAGCCCCCCTCAGAAAACCTAGATGGTCAAAAAGTCTCTACCGTGCCCCCTTCTACCCATACCGAACATTGTTTACCCTCCATCTTGTGTCTCGATTGTACCGAAACACAAAATGGAGGACTCCCGTAACGCTGCCAGTGCGCGTAAAGGAGCGCGCACCAGTAAGCGCTCGATAAAAAAAGGTGGGAAAGCAATTTACAAAAAAACCACTAGAGACACTTTCATCAAATATAGAATAGGCCCTACTACATAGCAGCCCCTACCATTTACCCAAATTTGAAGGAATTCCATTGAGAAAATTATGCTGTAGGCCTGACTAAATATCCTGAGGTAAATTACATGACAAAAACACATATGAAATGTTAGAATTTACAACCAATTAAAAACTTTCTTTCATTTTCTACGACTATTTCCTGACGTTTCATTGGTTAAGTACAAGAATATATATAAAAGAAGAGAGGGAAACACAGCCATTTTGACTACTGCTTCCAGAAGTACATTTGAGAACAAATTACACTGACAACTTCACCTGATTTCTCCAAGGTAAATTGTTATTATGGAAGTATATTGTACACTTTAAGTTAATTTCAGAAAAAATATTCTGTTAGTTATATACTATCCCTCTGTAAAAATTATAGATAGAGATAGACTTCTCTGTAATAGTTATGGATTGAGTTAGGCTTCTCTGGTATACAGTACCCTAACTCTACTAATATAGTTAATTTGTATGCAATTTTCAGAAAGAAAATGGAAGGAGAAAATCAAGGAAATGTTACTTCTATCAAAATAAAGGAGGAAAAACAAGAAGACCAAAAAGATGAACTAGATTTCATGGATGACTCTTTGGATGAACAGTTAATAGAATGTTTGGAAGAAATGGAATCATGTACTTATAATTATGAGGAAATTCCGGACAATATTATGTTAGAAATTTTATTAAATTATGAAAAAGAATCAGAGGAATAAATGTATCTTTAATAATTTCAAATTGTTTCAGACAATATTCATTTTTATATGTAATTCATAAAGTATTACCAAAAATGTTTAAAATATAAAGTGAGACTTATAGTATACTGTTCAACTATTTTTCTGTTACATAGTAAGTTTACTCATAGTTACTACCTTTCTCCCACTATATTATCTCATATGAATATTTTACACCTCATTTTCATAAGGGAGCAAGATAGACTACTCATGATCCCCTAGAAATTCTCAGGAAGTGCTTAAAAGATCTGTTTCTCCTTTCCAGACAGACTATGTTATGAATTCCATATACCACAAAAAATACAATAACAACATGCAAGATGTCTACAAAGAAGATGGTGAACATTAAATTTAAGTCTCTTCATTAGTACCTACATGTAGGTACTTACATAAAATAAAAAAAATTAAAAAAAAACAATTAATAAACATACAATTTTTTGAAGTGATTATTTTTCCATAGTACCCTCCTCGATACGCTCCCCCGTGCGCGTACCAGGCGCTTCCCCCGCGAAAATCGAAAAAAAAAAAAAAGGTGAGACCCCGCGGGGCCCTTTAATGGCCCCCACATCAAACCTAGGGGTACAGGGGGTGTCTACTCTGCCCCCTTATGGTCATTTCCCCCTTTGTTTTGGCCACCTCTCGTGTCTCAATCCTACCGAGACACAAGATGGCGGCCGCTCCGAACTGTTTAGAATGTTTACAGACAACTGAGAGCCAATCAGCTTCCTGCGCGCAAGTCGCGTGTCGCGCCGGGAGCGCTCACCGGTGCGCGCACCGGAGAGCGCCTATAGATATATATATTTTTTTAAACCTAAATTACTCAAAATCCACTGGAGCTCATATCTTGAGACATAGCAAAGGCACATCGGGCTACCAGTCCCTACAATTTTGCCAAGTTTGGTGGAAATCCATTCAGCCGTTCGGGCTAAAAGTGAAATCGACCGCCCTAAGGAAATTAACATGGGGAAAACGCGTTTTGGGACCCCCCATTTATCTCGGCCCCCGCTTGACGAATCCCCCCCAAACTTTCAAGGAAGGACCGGAGCTCGACGAGGCAGATTCGTCAACCGGTGCCAAAGTTATTCCAAATAGAATTTTCAGATTTAACATTGAAAAAAATCTTAACTATAACTACCTACTGGCGACCGCCAGTAGGTAATATATATATATATATATATATATATATATATATATATATATATATATATATATATATATATATATATATATATATATATATATATATATATGTAACCTACTGGCGGTCACCAGTAGGTAGTTATAGTTAGGATTTTTTTCAATGCAAAATCTCAAAATTCTATTTGGAATAACTTTGGCGCCGGTTGACGAATCTGCCTGAAGATTTCCTCAAATTTGCCTCACGGAGCTCCGGTCCTTCCCTGGAAGTTTGGGGGGGATTCGTCAAGTGGGGGCCGAGATAAAAGGGGGGTACCAAAACGTGTTTTCCCCATGTTAATTTCCATAGGGCGGTCAAACGCACTTTTAGCCCGAACGGCTGAATAGATTTCCACCAAACTTGGCAAAATTGTAGGGTCTGGTAGCCCGATGTGCCTTTGCTATGTCTCAAGATATGTGCTCCAGTGGATTTTGAGTAATTTAGGTTCAAAAAAATATATATATCTATAGGCGCGCCCCGGTATGCGCACCGGGGAGCACACCGGGCGCGACATGCGACTTGCGCACAGAAAGCTGATTGGCTCACTGGTGTCCGTAAACATTCCAAACAGTCCGGAGTGGCCGCTATCTTGTGTCTCGGTAGGATCGAGACACAAGAGGTGGCAAAAAAAAAAAAAAATCTATTTCCGCGAGGGGAGCGCCCGGTACGCGCTCCGGGGAGCGGAGCGGGGAGCGTAGCATGGGGAAAACCCAGTTTATTCACTGTGTCACCTCTACGACCCTTTCTGAATGAATGAATGAATGAATTTTTATTTGTTTGGTTACTAAAAACCATTACATAGAACCAAAATACAAAGGTAACAACATTACAAAAGTTAAAATCAAGGAAATTGCAAAGGTCCATAGCCGCAGAGCATGCAGGGCAAAGCTTCATAGGCCGACAGAAGACTCTGGAGTCCAGCCTGTGGAAGCCATCAACCCAGCCCGAGCTTGAAAGATGAACTTTCCAAAGGCCGCCATGTGCTTTACCGCGGCAAGGGTATACAGATGAGTAATCCCTTCCTCAGCGGTGCGTGACCCCGATTGTCTTAATACTGGTGTGAGGTAAAGACTACGGGCCAGGCGTAGGGCCGGGCAGCAGAACAGGAGGTTGGCCAAGAACTCACGTTTATATTTGCAAAGCCTGCAATCCCGGACTTCAAAGCTGGCCTGACCGCAGGAATATAGTTATTTAAGGGGCAGTGGGTGTAGTCTGTAAGCCAAAATCTTATGAAGGGCTGCATGGCCCACCGCCTGCATGAGATGATGTTTGGGAGTATGCTGGGTGTGCGGAAGGCACAAGGTCTTATGCAAGTCTTTTCTACTCAGGGAGTCCAGATCCAGTTCCCTTGACCGTGCACGCACTTGTTTTTTTATTGCATTCTTGATGGCAAAATATTTGATATATTCAGGGTTCCATGAGTCCGTTGCAAGTTTGAGCTGGGTTTTAGCCACTTGGAGGGTGGCCGACCAGGGGTTTTCAAGCTCTATGAAAATACATTTCAAGACAGCCTTTAATGTGTTCTCCTGTGCCGCCGTTGTTAAAAAGTAATATTTACTTAGGGCGGCCAACTCTTCCAGATTTTGCTGGTTGAGCGAGAACTCCAGGCGAACAAGGGTGTTTCTAGTACACCTTGGAAGATGGAAGACTTTCTTGTATGCTCTGCACTGAATTTTTTCCAATTCGTTGCTCAGTTTGCCCGTAAATGCCTGTAGAGCATAGTTAAGTGCTGGTATAAGTTTGGCTTTAAGAACTCTATTAATGGCCGTGGTGGACGACCCTTTCTTGCGTCAATACGTCCCTTTTGCATACATTACACCTGACGTAGGAATAATGTGGCGCAGGGGCTTACAAAGTGACGCATCTACCTATATGCGTCACTTTGTAAATATGACTGAATAAGGTGCATTTTTTACAGCACTGGTGCGTCACAAAAAGTGACGCACCGGTGGCGTTAAAGTGACGCATGGCCTCATAAATGAGGCCTTCAGTCTTCTAGTCATGCGTCATATTAAATATACGACATAGTATGTCGGAAGTACTTACAGATACGTCAGTATTTCAGACGTATCTGTAAGCGCAAAAGTGATGCATTGCAGGAGTGTGTCACAAAAATGATGCAACTCCAGCAATGCATCCTTTCACATGGGGCCAAGCTCCATGTGAAAGGGCTTGCATCAGTCTTACGCCTGTTGTGATACAGGCACAAGATTTGGACGCAAAAGCGTCATAAAAGTGACGCAGTGATATCTCATAGATTTCACTGCATCACCTCTACGACCCTTTCTTGCGTCAATACGTCCCTTTTGCATACATTACACCTGAGGTATAATGTGGCGGAGGGGCTTACAAAGTGACACATCTACCTAGATGCGTCACTTTGTAAATATGACTGAATAAGGTGCATTTTTTACAGTACTGGTGCGTCACAAAAAGTGGCGCACCGGTGGCGTTAAAGTGACGCATGGCCTCATAAATGAGGCCTTCAGTCTTCTAGTCATGCGTCATATTAAATATATGACATATTATGTCAGAAGTACTTACAGATACGTCAGTATTTCAGACGTATCTGTAAGCGCAAAAGTGATGCATTGCTGGAGTGTGTCACAAAAATGATGTTGACTGGTTGGCTGAAAACGTTCTAAGAACGAGTTATTGCATTTTTGCTTTTTGACTGTTTGGGGGTGTTCTGCTTTTTTGCGGGTAGCTCCAGGGGTCTGGGGGCATAGCTCGGAAGGTCTAATATCGGAATTAAGTGTTTTGGACCAAATCCATGGTGAAAAAGTTTTTGCGTTTTTGCTCACTTGCCTGTCTTTGGGGTGCTGTTTGGGGGGCTTCCAGGTTTTTGAGGGTGGGTTTTGGGGTCTGGAAGCACTGCTGGCACAGTCTAATGTTGATTGCATTTGTTTTTCGGGAAATCCATGGTGAAAAAGGGGAGTTAGGGCCTAGCTGCACAGCGCATTTGGACTGAATTCCAGGTAGGCCCGAGATTTTCTGTTTCACTTTTTGCGGTTTTGCTTTTTGCCTGTTTGGGGGTGTTAAACTTGTTTCCGCCTGGCTTGAAAGAACTGCGGGCATTGCTGTGAAGGTCTAATCCTGGATAAAAGTGGGTTGGAGAAAATCGGAGGTGAAAAAGTTTTTAACTTTTCAGAGTTTTCGCTCACTTTCGTGTTTTTGGGGGCCTGCTTGGGGGGGTTCCTGGTGTTTGTGGGTGGGTTTTGGGGTCTTGGAGCAACGCCGGGTATGGATACTTTTGATTGCAAGAGGTTTGAACAAAATCCATTTTGGCAAAGGGGAGTTAGGGCCTCGCTGCAGAGCGTGCACAGAGTGATCTGTGAAATATGCAGAAGTATGTCAAAGTGCCCATGTTTCCATTTTTTGCTTTTTGGCTGTTTGGGGGGGTTAAACTTGTTTTCGCCTGCGTTGACGGGTCCGGGGGCATTGCTGTCAAGGTCTAATTACCGGATAAAAGTGGTTTGGAGAAAATCGGAGGCGAAAAAGTTTTTCCATTTTCAGGAATTTCGCTCACTTTAGAGTTTTCGGGGGACTGTTTGGGGGTGTTCCTGGTGTTTGTGGGTGGGTTTTGGGGTCTTGGAGCAACGCTGGGTATGGATTCTTTTGAATGCAAGAGGTTTGACGGAAATCCATGGTGGCAAAGGGGAGTTAGGGCCTAGCTGCAGAGCGTGCACGGAGTGATTTTGGAAGTAGGGCAAAATATTTCCAAGTCCCCGTTATTGTACTTTTGCTTTTTGCCTGTTTGGGTGTGTTAAACTTGTCTCCGCCTGAGTTGACGGGTCTGGGGGCATTGCTAGGAAGGTCTAATACCGGATGAAAGAGGTTTGGAAAAAATCAGAGGTGAAAAAGTTTTTCCATTTTCAGGAATTTCGCTCACTTTAGCATTTTCGGGGGGCTGTTTGGGGGAGTTCCTGGTGTTTGTGGGTGGGTTTTGGGGTCTCGGACCAACGCTGGGTATGGATACATTTGATTGCAAGAGGTTTGACGGAAATCCATGGTGGCAAAGGGGAGTTAGGGCCTAGCTGCAGAGCGCGCACGTAGTGATTTTGAAAGTAGGGCAAAATATTTCTAAGTCCCCGTTTTGTACTTTTGCTTTTTGACTGTTTGGGGTGTTAAACTTGCTTCCACCTGGGTTGACGGGTCTGGGGGCATTGCTGTGAAGGTCTAATACTGGATAAAAGTCGTTTGGAGAAAATCAGAGGTGAAAACGTTTTTAACCTTTCCGAGTTTTCGCTCACTTCTGTGTTTTTGGGGGCCTGTTGGGGGGGTTCCTGGTGTTTGTGGGTGGGTTTTGGGGTCTTGGAGCAACGCTGGGTATGGATACTTTTGATTGCAAGAGGTTTGAACAAAATCCATTTTGGCAAAGGGGAGTTAGGGCCTAGCTGCAGAGCGTGCACGGAGTGATCTGGGAAATATGCAGAAGTATATCAAAGTGCCCATTTTTCCATTTTTGCTTTTTGGCTGTTTGGGGGGTTAAACTTGTTTTTGCCTGCGTTGACGGGTCTGGGCTTCATTGCTGTCAAGGTCCAATACCGGATGAAAGTGGTTTGGAGAAAATCTGAGGCGAAAAAGTTTTTCCATTTTCAGGAATTTCACTCACTTTAGAGTTTTCGGGGGACTGTTTGGGGGGGTTCCTGGTGTTTGTAGGTGGGTTTTGGGGTCTTGGAGCAATGCTGTGTATGGATTATTTTGATTGCAAGAGGTTTGACGGAAATCCATGGTGGCAAAGGGGAGTTAGGGCCTAGCTGCAGAGCGTGCACGGAGTGATTTTGGAAGTAGGGCAAAATATTTCTAAGTCCCCGTTTTGTAATTTTGCTTTTTGACTGTTTGGGGTGTTAAACATGTTTCCGCCTCGGTTGACGGGTCACTTTAGCGTTTTCGGGGGGCTGTTTGGGGGAGTTCCTGGTGTTTGTGGATGGGTTTTGGGGTCTTGGAGCAATGCTGGGTATGGATACATTTGATTGCAAGAGGTTTGACTGAAATCCACGGTGGCAAAGGGGAGTTAGGGCCTAGCTGCAGAGCGCGCACGGAGTGATTTTGAAAGTAGGGCAAAATATTTCTAAGTCCCCATTTTGTAGTTTTGCTTTTTGACTGTTTGGGGTGTTAAACTTGTTTCTGCCTGGGTTGACGGGTCTGGGGGCATTGCTGTGAAGGTCTAATACTGGATAAAAGTGGTTTGGAGAAAATCAGAGGTGAAAAAGTTTTTAACTTTTCCGAGTTTTCGCTCACTTCTGTGTTTTTAGGGGCCTGCTTGGGGGGGTTCGTGGTGCTTGTGGGTGGGTTTTGGGGTCTTGGAGCAATGCTGGGTATGAATACTTTTGATTGCAAGAGGTTTGACGGAAATCCATGGTGGCAAAGGAGAGTTAGGGCCTAGCTGCAGAGCGCGCACGGAGTGATTTTGGAAAGAGGGCTAAATATTTATGTGCCCATTTTTGCTTTTTGGCTGTTTGGGGGGAGTTAAACTTTTTTTCGCCTGGGTTGACGGGTCTGGGGGCATTGCTGTCAAGGTCTAATACCGGATAATAGTGGTTTGGAGAAAATCGGAGGTGAAAAAGTTTTTGCGTTTTTGCTCACTTGCCTGTCTTTGGGATGCTGTTTGGGGGGCTTCTAGGTTTTTGTGGGTGGGTTTTGGGGTCTGGGAGCACTGCTGGCACAGTCTAATGTTGATTGCATTTGTTTTTCAGGAAATCCATGGTGGAAAAGGGGAGTTAGGGCCTAGCTGCACAGCGCATTTGGACTGAATTCCAGGTAGGCCCGAAATTTGTCTCACTTTTTGCGGTTTTGCTTTTTGGCTGATTGGGGGGGTTAAACTTGTTTCCGCCTGGGTTGATGGGTCTGGGGGCATTGCTGTGAAGGTCTAATACCGGATAAAAGTGGTTTGGAGAAAATCGGAGGTGAAAAAGTGTTTCCATTTTCAGGCATTTTGCTCACTTTAGCGTTTTCGGGGGGCTGTTTGGTGGGGTTCCTGGTGTTTGTGGGTGGGTTTTGGGGTCTTGGACCAACGCTGGGTATGGATACTTTTGATTGCAAGAGGTTTGAAGAAAATCCATGATGGCAAAGTGGAGTTAGGGCCTAGTAGAAGAAAGCCTTTGACACTATATTTAACTCAGGGCTCGTTAGGGTTAGCAGTATTGCATGTGTTTGAGGGAGTTATAGATTTTGGCTACTGGGTTCTGGGGTCTACTCTTTGAGCACTTGTCGAGAAATGTCTAATTTTGGTTGCAAGTGGTTTGAAGAAAATCCATAGTGGGAAAGTGGGGATTTGGGCCTACTTTACTTTCAAAGTACGTTTTGTCACCATTTTCCACTAGGCCTCAGACAGTTAGCAGTATCGCACGTTTTTTGTGGTCCGATTGGGGGTAATCTGCATTTTAGCATCGGTGTTTAAGGGTCTGGGATCACTGCTTGGAAGGTCTAATTTGGTTCTAAAAACGTAGTTTACACGACACCTAGCTTGAGGGGAAAAATCCGCAAAATTCGCCCATACTTATTTATCCTTCAAAAGGAGACTCAGAGTACACCCTTTCGAAACTATTGTACTGTCGATTCTGAAACTGAAAGTGTGATTTTTTGCACTACACAGCGTACGTACCTAATATTTTTTTCTCAGTGGTGTTTTAATATCACTTCCTGTTTTTGCATCAACATTTACAGGGAGGCTTTCACCCTGTGCAATGAAAAAAAGGATGAAGTCCCCTTTTACACGCGGAGACACTGGAAAGCAGTACTTCTTAACCTGCTGCACACACAGATACTCCTATGGTGTGTCGCATCTTTGGTATTAACCATCACACGGACGGCTGGGACGAATCAGAGAAAACCTCCACAGTACCCGGTAGCCGGGTCGGAATTAAAACCGGCTGAGAGCACATAGCCATTGTGGCAATAGCTTTGGAACCGCTGCCCACGGGAGCCCTGATGAAGTCGTGGGCTACTAGCCCTGATGAAACACGTGTTGGCTGGGCGTGGTGAATAAAATCTGAATTGAAGAAAAATTCCTATCAAGACTTCTTCCACATTGTTTGGCTATTGGTTGTGTTGTTTGATTACCTACAGCATTGACTCTGCAAAAGGCGACGTGTGCACAGATACCTGTTGTAACAGTTTAACATTTTGGCATGTATCTTTCCGCCATCCTTGTAAGCCTGTGACATTACTGGGAGTTTCAGGAATTCCACTAGAAGCACTATGGGTGGACTCACTACTACATAGTCAGAGAGTACTAAAAAAAAGGCCTTTTTTATTTTTTTGCTCTTGTGTTGCAAAAGAAATTACTGGTACGTGAACTTGTGGTAGCCGCCATAATGGCAGCTCACTCAGCTTTCACCCAAGAAATACAGACACAGGCCATGATGAGGAAGACTCGCAGTACTTTAAGCAGTACATGCAGGTGGGGATATGAATGTCTTACTTTTCTATAGGGGTGGCACTGCCACTGGCCATACCTCTGCTATCGATGAGGATAAAGAAGATAACATCCAGGCTTTCAAAGTACGTCTATGATTCTTCTTAATGTCTCAAATGTACCAACATTTCTTTTTGTCAACAACCAACTAACACCTGTTTCATTATATTTTGGAAACCGCAGTCTTCTTATCTTGAATTGCATTCAACAAAAGCATTCTTTACAGTCATAAATATTAAGACTCGCTCGTCCTTCGTTTCACCCTTCTTTAACTTTTCGTTCTTCACATCCCTAAACTACATCTGATATGACTTGGCTTCACAATAAATATTTGCCAGCTGAGTTGAAGTGAAATAGAGGGGGCCATTGGTTACCCGAGAAGTACGGCTGCTAATGCTATTCCAAGTCAAGGTTGACTGTCTTCTCCGTGATAGTAGCCCAAAAAGTAGTTCTAAATTAGTAACTGTTCTTAACAGTACAGTCTACTTATACTAGTGTACTGTGTACTACTGTACAGTACATCATACACTCCTTTGCGAGCCTACTCAAAAACATTTCAATGACTAAGGAGTATAATAACGCACCACCGTTCGCCGCTGCTGAGACTTCCCCCCAGCTCCTCCTGTTGGCGCCGCCGCATCCAGAGTGGACCCCTCCGCACTACTGACCCCGGCACTGGTGGTCATCTGTGCCACATGAGATGTTGTGACGTCTCGGAAAAACATGTCATATTTTCAGATGCCATACACAACCCCTATTTTATCTCGTAATGGAAGAAAATGTTACATAACACATTTTTTATTACTGGGATTGAAAAAACGGTTTTGGGAGGAAGTGTTAACCTTTTATATGCTTATTCCATTAAATGCTACACTTCTTCTTATGACAACTGATGAATGCTTGCTTAACGTGCACCATTTTTCTCATTACAGAAAGAAGATTCCATTGCCCTTCTGCCAGACGATTCACCAGTAAGTCATCACCAGCAGTACTTTAAGTACTTTAAAGAAGGTGGGGGCTCCCGCACAGTTATTCTAATAATTTCATGTGTCTGTTAACTATTATTAAGTTTGAGTCATAGTAATTTAATTCATTGTAATGTTGTTTAAACTTTAACGTCGTCTTCATCCATCACCATTGCTCACTCCGAATACTACGCTATTAAAAATAAAGAAATAATGTTTATATTTCTTAATTGAAAATAAAACTTTAAAACTAACAAACACTGTGTGGTTTTTGTTCATGAGTGAATGAGCGGAAGGGTTTGAACTACTGCACTTGGCAGTCATGTTTTAGTTACTCAGATAGGCCGGGACTCGGCGATAGTATTCTTCTGTTCTTCTGGGTCGTAAAATCATTGTTCAGAAACACTAGATAGTCGGTCAGGGGATTGGGGGTTCAACTTCTGTTTGGACTGAGCTATGTTGAAAGTCGAACTGCACCTATCATCAACAATGTCCTATTTCTCTTGTCCATACTTCTTTGTGTGCAGAATAGTCCCTGAAACACTAGCGGTATGGGATGTGCTCCTCTCAAATCAAAAAGGCAACTGCTACCTTTTACTTGGTGTAAACAATGACATTTTGTTGTTGGAAATTGTCAAAGCACTTACATTAAGAAGACTGGAATAGACAGCAAGGGCAACCCAGAGGACTGCACTCAGTGCCTAGAGCTATTGCTGGATCAGAGTTTTGTTTCACACCGTTTGCCGACTGGGCAAGCTTAGCTAATTACACAGACCGACTCATAATCATAAATAGTAGTAGCACCGAGAGTGATGGTAGAGGCAGGATAAGAATGTAGAAAGTAGTCTACATTAGAAGAAGATCAAAGACTATTTTGTAAAACATAGAATTATTAGGAAACAGTTTGTAATGAATAGGAGCTGTAAAGGTTAGGGAAGTATAAGTATTATTATAACAATAGAACAACTTACTGGGGCCAGCAGAAGAGCCTGCAAGGGACTGATCCTGTCCACCTTCTTCCACCGGAGTCTCAGTCGCCGTCGCTGCCTTGCCCCTGGGAGCTTCTGGTGAACATGAAATAAAGAAACACAACATGGATGATTGTTTTTTGGGAAATGTTTGATTTCTTTGAACGCAATCTAAAATTATGTCGGGAAACAAATTAACAACAATTGCATCTGATCTGGTCAACTAGGAGGATAGTAGTAAAGTATTGCAGGATTCGCAGACAGTCTAATAGGAAAGTTATGTAATCCACTAACTACACCAACGACAAAAAGGTTCTAGTACGACTGCCATCACTCAGCAGCACGAGACGTTGCGTGACAGACACAGTCCGTCATCATGATTGCAGACCACTAGCAAATGACCTATACAAGTAATAAATATTGTACTCAACGTATCAATCCTCCACCATCTCTTCAAAGTGGCAGCAGCAGGAGTACAAAGAAGGACTAGACTTGAGTCTACTGTCTCTACCATTATGCAGTAATGCTCTCAAATGAGTAAAAAGTTGCAAACAAGTAAGCATAGTAGCAACGCCAATAACCAGGCAAGCACCAGAAATGACAGAAGCTATTTAAAGATTAATTTAGCTGCAATGTAATCGAATCAGCAGCATTCGTACTCTTCAGGAAAGAAATAGATTAGCAATATAACAGAGCAAAAGAAAAAAAGTAGTTATTAAATAGCTACTTACCAAGGCCAGGGATCTCCAATCCTAGCAGGTCGAGCATGTCATGCTCCCGGTCCAGGATGTCACTCCACCGGTGCGTCGCTTGCTGGTAGGTGCGCCTGGACCCCAGACTCCTTCCGCATGCGCCAGCACACCTTCTCCCACAGCTGGCGACGCTCCCGGAGGCCGTAACCGGAAGCAATCCGCCCACCTGCTGCCACAGTCTTTGGGAGGTAGACTTGGACAAAAACCAGCAAGGCAGCCACCTCCACTGCAGAGAAGATCTCCCTGGCCTGGACTAGCTCCCCCTCAAACGCCTGCAAGGGAGCCGGGTACGGGGTGCTGGGCCCTTCCCCTTGCCCTTGTCGGCTCCCTTTGCCATGGTCCTGGGCACAAGAAAAAGGAAAGAAGAATAGGTGTGAAAAAAATAAGAGAGAGAGCGAAAGAAATAAAGTAGGTTATAAAGTAACAAAAAGTTTAAAAAAACACAAAATATAGATGTAGGAAATTGTAGAGATAGGTAATAAGCAAAAATAAAAAAAGTTCAGAAAAGCGTACGATTATAAAGATGTAAGATGGATAGCATGCCCAAAAACCATAGCAATGAATGAAAAACAAGATGGCCGCGCCCATATAGGACCGCGTGGGTAAGTTTGCGCGATATTTTACCCGCGAGCACGCAAAAACAGAGGCTAACTCGTAATAGCACGCCGCACACAACGCGAGATTGCCAATAGCGCCCGGAACCGGAAATACGCAAAGCGCACAAGATGGCTGCGCCCATGTACGACCGCATGGGTAACTTCGCGATTGGTGCGATGCAAGCGGCTTGTGAAGACGCAAAAAACCCAGCGAACAGGCAAAAAAAATCCGCTAATTGGCACGAATTTGCGGATTGCGAGTTTGATTTAGCGCGAATTCACGCCCCACGAATCTCGCGAAATTGCAGATAAATGAATTTTGTAAAACTGAAAGCACTTAGCAGGTTCAAAAGTTCAAGCTAATTTGTAACCATTCTCTGTAGTGCTTCCTGAGGGGCCCCTCCAAAGTTCAGTTGCCTACTTGCCACTATTATCTGACCCTGCTCTGACCCTCAAAGCAGGGTCAGAGAATAGTTACAAGTATGGCACAATGCTCCTGTAAAAAAAATTAAACTGCAACAGGAAACACTTACAGCTAAGGAAGCAGGTGCCATACTTGAAGCTCAAATTCAGTGACACATTAACCAGCCCCAAATTAATTCATCTCAGTTGAGGTTGGGAAGGTGTGCTTTGCTTTCCCCCCATAATCTACAGTGGTGAACAAGAGGGTGGTAGTGGTGAACCAGAGGGTGCTGTGATAAACCAGAGGGGGACAGTGATGATCCAGAGGGTGGCAGTGGCAAACCAGAGGGTGGCAGTGATGAACCAGAGAGTGGCAGGGATGAACCAGAGGATGGTGGTGATCAATCAGAGGATGGCAGTGATGAACCAGAGAGTGGCAGGGATGAACCAGAGGATGGCAGTGATCAACCAGAGGGTGGCAGCCTTGAACAAGAGGGTGGCAGTGATCAACCAGAGGGTGGCAGTGATGAACCAGAGGGTGGCACTGGTGAAGCAGAGGGTGGCAGTGATGATCCAGAGGGCGGCAGTGGCAAACCAGAGGGTGGCAGTGGCAAACCAGAGGGTGCTGTGTCTGAGAAGTTGGCCTGGTATATGATGATCACTATTCTAGTGAGCACCTTGCACCAGTCCAAACGACCCTTATGGTGATTGGTTGTAAGTCAACCTTATAGACCAGCTATTCTAGTGGTAGCATGGACAAAAGCAGTCTTAGGCTAAACTCAAGAGGGCATGTGAAGCCAGCTGTTTTACCATATGCAATCCTTTAAATACCAAATGAAAGGACACCACACAAGTTATATATTATAAAATATATGTATTTATGTCTAGAATAATCCCCTTGACTCTTTATGAGCACAGGAGCACAAGCGTTAAACAAAGAACACAGTATAACATACAATAAGATGCACAATTATGGATAGGCCGGATGGCCACTCAAACCATATATTAAGAAAGTGGTATAAGTACCATGTCACGAACAATGAACAAGCCTAGGGCCTAGGGAATCGCTGGGCCTACACTGGACTAATGAAGGTTAGGACATAGGAGGCCCACAGGATGCGGGTGCAGTGTCTATAGGCAACCGCGTTTACCATACAAGACAAAGGTGCGTAAAAATCTGAAAGTTATAGGTTTAGGAGTCTTCCGACTGGACTAGAACTTAGCCACTAAAAACTAGGACACTAGAGGTGTAAACCACTATAGGAGCACCGGTGTAATCTTGTTACCTCACCCACAGGAAGAGGGTGCTTAGGTGCCAAAGTGCGTAGGGTTTCTTCGTTGAGTTCTATGGAGCCTGGAGGTAAAGATGCTGCAGGCCGCCAGAAGAGAAGAGTCCGGTTGGATCCAAGGGTGGATCGAAGATTTAGAGTACCTGAAAGCAGAGGGGACAGATTCTTCAGTCTTCCACGTCGAGTGGGATGTCGAAGGGTCCAGAGTTTTGTTTCAAAGTTTCAGTCAGGATGATCTGGTTTGCACTGGCACTGCTCCTACCTTTATTCCACATCTAGGGGCTCGATCTCCTGCTAGGTCCCTTCTATGGGTGGGACCCAGGAAGGGGGTGGTTACACCCCTTTCCCTTTGTCCAGTTTAGCACCAGAGCTGGGGCTGGAGAGCCCCAGCACCGGTTTGAACTGGACTTTGCATGGGACACATTGTGTGCCCCAGGCAGTGTCTAGTTTCATTCAGCCCTCCCTGCCCCAATCCACTATCTCCTGTCTGGGGAGGTGTAACACCTCCCTGCGACAGGAAACCTATTGTCCAGGCCTCCCCTGCCAGAGTTTAGGTCAGCAGCAGGAGGCCAGACTTGTGTCTGTGGCAACAGCATCCATTTTGTGATGCTGAGGCTCTGGTTAGATTTAACCGCGTTTAAGCAAACTAACATGTCTTCTCCCTCTAGAAGGGTGGAATGCTACCCCCGTCGCCAGAACTGTTGAGGGGGTAGGATTCCAAAGCGTATGACACCTTACACGACATGTTTCGATAAAGCCAAACCAAAGTTAGCAAATATCCGCGAAGATTATAATGCACTTAAGAGTATACGGTATGGCAGTATCCCAGAACAGCTAAAGGACATAAGCTGCAGACAGGCTCAGCTCATGCTAGAGCACCATCTCACATAAAACCAAGCACTCTGCCTCCAGGATTGTTATGGCCTGCCATAGGAGTGACTTATAGGTGCATATGTGTCCAGATATAGCTTTAGATATAGGTATACTATATCTAAGCAAGGGGTGATTACACCATCTTGCCCCAGCTGAGTGATCATCCAGTTGTGTCAGTATGGATAGCCAGCCATGGGTGTCAAAAGATATGTTGCAGCCCATGGTAGGCTTTGGATGCACCTATGCCCTGGGTACCTATAGTACTCTGTACAGGGTCTGATAAGGTGATCCAATCCCAATTGGTAATGTACCTAAAGTACATGGATATACATTTTACAGAGAGGGCAGATGGCCTGGGGCCCTGATTAGCAGGATCCCAGGCCAACTAAGTCGAAAACCAGCTAAACACTAGGCAAAACAATCTGGGGTAACCATAGTCAGGTATCCACCTTCCTACACTGTGATGAACCAGAATTTGGCAGTGATTAACCAGAGGGTGGCAGTGATGAACCAGAGGGTGGCATGGATGAAGCAGACGATGGCAGTGATCAACCAGAGGGTGGCAGTGATGAACCAGAGAGTGGCAGTGATGAACCAGAGGGTGGCAGGGATGAACCGGAGGATGGCAGTGATCAACCAGAGGGTGGCAGCCTTGAATCAGAGGGTGGCAGTGATCAACCAGAGGGTGGCAGTGATCAACCAGAGGGTGGCACTGGCGAAGCAAATGGTGGCAGTGATGATCCAGAGGGTGGCAGTGGCAAACCAGAGGGTGGCAGTGATGTACCAGAGGGTAGCAGGAATGAACCAGAGGATGGCAGTGATCATCCAGAGGGTGGCAGTGATGAAACAGAGGGTGCTGTGTGATAAACCAGAGGGCGACAGTGATGATCCAGAGGGTGGCAGTGGCAAACCAGAGGGAGGCAGTGATGAATCTTAGGGTGGCAGGGATGATCCAGAGGGTGGCAGTGGTGAACCAGAGGGTGGCAGTAATGAACCAGAGGGTGGCATCGATGAACCAGAGGGTGGCACTGGTGAACCACAAGGTGATGAACCAGAGGATAGCAGTGATGAACCAGAGGGTGGCAGTGGTGAACCAGAGGGTGGCAGTGATGAACCAGAGGGTGGCACTGGTGAACCAGAGGGTGGCAGTGATGATCCAGAGGGTGGCAGTGGCAAAGCAGAGGGTGGCAGTGATGAACCAGAGGGTGGCAGTGGTGAACCACAAGGTGATGAACCAGAGGATAGCAGTGATGAACCAGAGGGTGGTAGTGGTGAACCAGAGGGTGACAGTGATGATCCAGAGGATGGCAGTGGCAAACCAGAGGGTGGCATCGGTGAACCAGAGGGTGGCAGTGATGAACCTGAGGGTGGCTGCGATGAACCACAGGGTCGCAAACAGGCTGTACACGTAGAAACAACATGGTCGCGACTGTT
Source organism: Lissotriton vulgaris (assembly GCF_964263255.1). Classification (NCBI taxonomy): domain Eukaryota; kingdom Metazoa; phylum Chordata; class Amphibia; order Caudata; family Salamandridae; genus Lissotriton; species Lissotriton vulgaris. The sequence goes on from NW_028247983.1 coordinate 42,237, forward strand.
GTGGCCACACAAGTAAGTTTGCGTTCCCGAACATTTACAAAACCCTCGCGAAATGGCAAAAACGGCAAATTCGCAAATTTTCACGAATTCGCGAATTGCGAGTTCGCTTTTGCACGAATTCGCGGATTGCAAATTTTCAAATTTCACCCATACTTAGTTTTCTGTTGTCTGGTCGTGGCGCCAGGCTTTCTCGAGGGTGCGGCAGGTTTTCTTGGAGTTTTTGAGGTCGTTGGTGAACCACAGGGCTTTTTTGCTGCCGGGTCTTCTGGGAGGGTTCTTCAGTGGTGCGAGGTCATCGGCGCAGTTGGTGAGCCACTTAGTGAGATTGCGGGCTGCTTCGTTGGGGTGTTGGTGGGAGGGTTCTGGCTGAGGGAGGTGGTGAATTGGTCGGCAGTGATCTTGCTCCATCTTCTGCGGGGAACCTGTTGTGGGTGGTGGTGGGTCGTGGCTCTCCTGAAGTTGAAGTGGACGCAGCTGTGATCTGTCCAGTGTATTCCGGTGGAGTGGCTGAAGGAGATGTGCTTGCTGGAGGAGAAGATGGGGTCAAGAGTGTGGCCGGCGTAGTGGGTGGGGGTGTTCACCAGTTGCTTGAGTCCGAGGTTGGCGAGGTTGTCCAGCAGGGCGGCGGTGTTGCTGTCATTGTTGTTCTCCAGGTGGAAGTTGAGGTCCCCTAGGAGGATGTAGTCTGAGGAGGTTAGGGCGTGCGGGATGACGAAGTCTGCGATGGCTTCGCTGAATTGTGTGCGTGGCCCCGGTGGTCTGTAGATGAGAGTGCCTCTAAGGGTGGTCTTGGGGACAGTGTATATCTGGAAGTGAAGGTGCTCGGTGGCGGTGTGGGTGTCGTGTGAGTTGATCGTGATTAGGATGGTGTTTCTGTGGATGATGGCGATGCCTCCTATGGTTTGGTTGACGCAGTCCCTCCAGGTGATCTTGTAGCCATCCTGGAAGGCTATGGCGATGTCGGGGGCTGAGGAGGCGTTCATCCAGGTTTCTGTGAGGAAGGCGACGTCTGGTGATGTTGTGTCGAGGAGGTTCCAGAGTTCGATGGCGTGCCTGTGGATGGAGCGGGTGTTGAGCAGGATGCAGTTGAGGTGATTGTTGCTGGTGCCTGGGTTGGCGGGTGTGGTGCAGGTTCGGAGGCAGGTGAATTTGCAGGCTTGGCAGGTGAAGGGTCCGTGGGTGCGTCTCGGGATGGCTCGGTAGCAGGCGGTGTTCCGGCCGGCGTTGAGTGCATGGAGGGTGGCGGTGTCGTAAGTCCGTCGTGTGGGCTGGCAACATCGAGGGCCAGGCGCTGGGCGAGGGCCAGGCGCTGGGCGCGGTCCAGGTGTGGACGGGCATAGACGGGCTTGCCTTTGGTGTGCCCGCTGCACGTGATCACTGCGTGTACGCGTGGACTCCACCATAAATGGCGAAGTGGGGGGAGGAGCAGCTGGGAGGCGGGAGGGGGGTGGCGAATGGGGCAGCGGGGGGCGGAGCCGCAGGGACGCAGCAGCGGGAAGGAGGACCGAGGGGCAGCGGGGGGGTCATAGAAGGATGGGCACAATCACGGGGGCACACGGGGCACAGAAGCAAAAAGGACACAATCACATGGGCACACAGGGCAGAGAGACAAATGGCCACAACCATGGGGGCACACGGGGCACAGGGGAAAAGGGGGCAACAACAGGGCACGGGGAAACCAGGGAAAGAGGCACAGAAGCGGCAGGCACAGGAGAGCTTACCGGGAGGCAGCAGCAGCCACGGCACAGGCGGGCAGCTGCACAGGAGGACCGTGCGGCAGCTGGGGGGGCAACCTACCTACCTGCAGGGTCAAAGGTCACCTACTACATCACTCATGACATGGTCAGTGACATTACTGATGACATCTCAAATGATATCACTGATGAGCCATTTAATGGAATACCCTTTTGACCTCGCGAGGCTATTGGGGGGATTATGAAGGACCTCAGAGTTATCTTCCACCCCTTTAGTTTTAAAACCAAAGGAAATAGGGTAGTGGTCACTCAGGAGGATGTCAAGTTTTCCCCATGAGGACACAAGTGCTGAATACCTAGACGATAAAAGGGTGAAATCGATAGTCTAATTAACCCCTCTCCCATTGAAGGTGGGCTGAAAGGATATCAATGGTGAGCATAGTTCATTTACATGAGATAGATCAAAATGAAATATCAGATTATTCAGCAAATTCCCTAGTTTTGAGTGGAAGAAGTGGGTTGGAGCATCCTCCTTATTATCCCCCAAACCACAGGTACCGGAGGCACTGCGTGGGCACAAAGTACAATTAAAGTCACCCACCCATAATAAGGCCATGTCTCCATTCCCCTGTACCTCTAGGCTAAGCAGGTTACTCATGAGATTATTTATAACATTTTCCCATAAGAATGTGTGAATATTATTATAAAAATGTATATTCACCATGTTTTTACTAAGGGTGGGTGTAGTGGGCGTAGTGGGGCTTCGCGAAGTGGGCGAGACACTACGACCACCTACGCACTTCGTGTAGCCCCACTACGCGCCACCCGCCTCCCTCCCGCCCTCCCTAAATAATACTTAAATTACATTTTAGAAATGATTACAAACCACTTACCTTGTCCGCCGCGTCCCCGGGGCTCCCGCTTGTCATGGCGCGATTCGCGCCGCCGTCTTGGATAGTAATGCGCATGCACGGCTGCCCGCGCATGCGCATTTCTTGCGAGAATATTTACAAAGTTTGTCCTAAAATTATCCTTCATTTACAATTCAAGGACTATTAAAAATTTTAATTATTAAAGGGTGAAATACATATTATTACTTACGTTTATTACATGAAATGTGGATATTACAAAATGTTTAATTCTTGACTTCTGCATAGAAATGCTTTTTCATAATGAAGTTAACATGCTATATAATGTTTACCTATTTTTGCAGAATGTTTCTACGTAAATAAAGCTTACTGTTTCAAATGAACAGAATTTAGGGCCTGTTTACGATCTTGGTGGATGGGTTTCTCTGTCACATTGGTGATGGATATCCCACTTGCTGAAATATAAATCCCATAGGATATAATGGGATTTATATTTTGGTGGCCTGGATATCCGTATCCGGTGTGGTGGACTAACCCGTCCACCAAGATCATAATCAGGCCCTTAGTATTTTCAAATGGAAAACTATGCAGCCATGCATGTAGAATCAGCATTTAAACTAGATTTTGACCCCTGCAACTAACTTGTATTTCCTTTTCAGTGGATATTAATGTCATAATGCTTTCTTTTCATTATAAACATTTATACGTTTTTACATGTGGATGTTTCTAGGCCTGTTTAATGATCAGGTGTCGTTATTTTTACTGTTGATTACACACCTATTGACACAAACATTGCCTGCATCAAGCACAGATGCCTGGAGTCTTTCATACCCTGCAAAACACATGTACACCGTGTCTTAACAAGTTCAACACTGCCCTCATTTGCCAATATGCGCCAGTTTTTTATCTATCTGTTTCACTCACGAAGGACGCTTTCATTTTGATGCCTGTGCCTATCTTCCACCCCAATCCAAACATGAGTTTCTACAAATTACTTGGAAATTCTCTGAGTTAATGTATGAACTTTTGACAACACAAGTGGGAACCAGAAAGAGGAAACCCCATGTCACCGCTTCCAACGTGTGCTGCCTGCATTTACTGCATACATTCAGCGAAATTCCGAGTTTTATGTCTGAATTTTACACACTGCAAACGAAAAAAAATAAGGCATGCAGCTTTGCCTTGAGCAGGCACAGCTCTTTATGATATGGCCACAGAAGAGTTATTTCACACACACACCACAGAAAAAAGGGACCTGTGGTTTGTAATAAGCTCAATAAGGTCAGGGATACTGACTAGAACAAGGCAATATGGGGGCAAAGCTAATTTCTAAAAGGACCTGCAGTTATCACATCACAATGTAGTGGTACTCTCAATATCAAGCACTATCCATTTTGATACCTACCAATGATATTTAATAATCAAATCTACCAGGTAAGCAAATACACCAAGAAAGTAAAAAGTATAAACACAATTTATTAAAATGCCTCCCTGTCAGGGTTACAATCTACATAAAATACAATAAAATATTCACAAAAGTGACACAAATCTAAAAAAGTCAAAGTACAAAGGTCCACACCACACACAAACCCATGCACACGCAAACACACTGTCACTCAATACAGACTGCACCTATTTCTGCATTTGGTTACTCGAATGTACTCAAACACAACTGTCATTAAATATGAAATGCATGCACGTTCTCCCACATATCTGTTTACGCAGATCCATACTCCTACAACTTCACTGAAAACCTTAACACATACAAGCTTAACGCGCACACACACTAGGGCAGACCCACTTCTCAGCACTGAAAGTCACAGCCTGCTTGTCGTCTGTACTCATAACATTCCTTATTGTAAACATTTTTTATCACTGCGAGCACCTTCATACACCTCTGCATAAGGTTTAAAACAAACCCACATACATTGTTGGCTACATTTTGTGCCTGCTGTGCTCACTTGTTATCCCGTGCTGAGGTCCAAAAGTGTTTTAGTTTGAAGTGCAAAAACCGATCACTAATTGCTCTTAAATAAATGGAAACAGTACATTTCCTCCATAAGCTTAAGATGTTGGCGATGCAAAGCCGCTGGGCTGCACTGAGCAGCACATTCTCTTCTGTTCTCCATGCTCTCTGGCATGATTTATGAAAGGTGCTCCTCACTGTGGGAAGATAATGCCATTTGAAATGGTTCATTTCATAAATCTATCCTCCCCATCCCCAGATGAATATAAGGCTACTGTGAGCGCCTGAATCCAATAATGTTTTCATCCCTTATTGACAAAAAAGGACTTTGTTTGGAGGGAAGTAATGATGCAGCTACAGAGGAACAACGGATAAAGCCCAGTCTCTGGAGCTTTCTTTGGCAATAACCATGCAGCTGCAAAAGAGAGGCAACTTATCCAAACAAAATGAAGGAATAATCAGCAAGCAATATGTCCCCCATGCCCTTTTACCACAGGTGGCATTAATTATCTCAGGTAGGCTTAATCCTTGAGGCAGCTACATCACCAAACCATTTGTCTAAGCACGCTTCCGGTGCACAACAAGAGACATCTTCCATGCCCTTCTCAGAATGTGCTGTTCCACTCCCCACCAATCGGTGCTATGAATAATTAGCGGTTTACAGGAACAAATAAGAAAAAAAAGGACCGGTATAAGCTTAAATTCTCCTTTGCACATAATATTCTTACCATAAATATCTGCAAAGGTTTTTACTTTGAAGAATGTAATTATGTTGTAGGTGGTTGATTTAATTAGCACTTGTGTGTTAAGAATATGATGACATTCAGTGGCCTAGATAACGTTTGTGAATTTGCGTTTGCTGCTTTTCAGATGCACTTTCACATGCACAATTCAGCATCGCAGAAAACTGTTCTTTAGGAAATGTCATCACATTTGAGAAATTGCATATTTACTTTACTTCACTTTTTATCCATAGGGAAAATAGATTTCTTCAAGGAGAATCCCCTTTTCCTGCACCCCTGCCAATTTTAAAGTAGTTACAAGCCCATAACAAACCGTGAAAGGGATTTACTTATGTCCTTGCAATATTTAATTCAGTAAACATTTCTAGTGTGCGAACGGGTCTGAAAGAGAATTGTAACTACCCAATGACTTTTGAATTGTCATGCACATTATTAATCCATCTTGGGGTAAGATTACAAATCAACTAATGGATTTAAAAATACAAAGTCAAGATTTTAGGGTTGGCCTAGAGCGGCATTAGCATCAGTCTCATGTTTTTTAAAACATTCTGACTTAAAATTCATACATAGTGAAGGACTGGGTTCTTTAAGACCCAGCGGTGCCAGGGCACAACACCTGAAACCTTCGTGGGTAACCTGCTCCGGCGTACGAATGACAGAGACACGGGACACTTCCTTCGGCGTCAAAGATTCAAGGTTTATTTACTGCAGGGAACACAGAAGTCACGACAAGTACAACACGTGCAACTTGGGGAGACTGCTTCAAATTGGTTCTGTGGATCGCTCCTTTTATACAGTTTTTACCCATAGGACAACATGGTATACAAAGGTTTACAACCCGGTTCCCACCATTATCCCCCAGAGGGGTCGCTTTGGTCACTTTGATACACATAAGGTCCGGAACATAAGTGCGGAAACATTTGGCGGTTCCCAACTGTAAAAACCCATCTTCCCAACATTAGTGCATTCCAATCGGCAGTAAAACAGATCGAAATAGGAACAAAGACAGGTGCAGAGGAAGACGGAGACAGTGGGGAGATCGGAAAGGGTGTAAAAGGGGAGGTATCGGGAAACACGAGATACAGGCATCAAAGGGACGTGCCTAATGAGATGCACGGCTGAGACAATAAGTCCGTGCGGCAAGATGAGCCTCGAGCGGCACCATCTGCTTTACAGTATCATCCCCCTCGTCATAAAGACACTTACAAAGAACATGTGTCTTCCGCAAATATCTTGGGAGTCCCAGGGTCGCGAAGCGGACAGCGTCCGTTCGCTGGCTACTTGAGGGCAAGAGACAAAATGGATGCCGTATCTAAGATGGAACCCGTGGGTACAGATGAAAAACCCACATAACAAACGAACGGTTTAAGTTAGCACAGCGAAACTGCGCACACTTACTAAACTCGTCATTTACGGTTCATAGATACCAGACTCGACCATATTCGTGCGAGTCAAAAACATCACTCACAATTGTCACGGAACCTCAGACGCTCCTTTTGCCCTCATGTAGGCAAGCACTAGTCGGAATCATATTCGATATTCATCAGACCATCGAGATGTTGCTGTAGCATAGCTCTGTCCGACCGAGTCCCCTTGGTAACAGGTGGCTGTCTTATACACGTTGTAGCACAGAGGCCACATAAGGCAGGACCGCACTGCACACAAAGGCAACACGTGTACAGGAACACCACAACGACTCCGATGATCATCAGAATCTTCCAACCCCAAGTCGACATTAGGCCCCAAAACCACCCAAGTAGCGTCCAATCCCCTACATCCACGTGTATGGATTCGGAGATCTTATGCAACTTCGAGATGGCTTGATAGACAGTCAGAGCATTATCAGGAATGAAAATACAGCAGCTCGAATGGATCACCTTACATACCCCACCTCGATCTGCTAAGATCACGTCTAAAACCATACGGTTTTGTAACGTCATAAGTCTATCCGCCTGTAGTTCAGTGGTGATATTACCAAGGGCACTGGCAGTAATATTAGCGGTTGATTCTACCACTCGAGTCAACTGTCTCAGGTTCCTACTGTTAACCATAGGTCCCCAAAACGGGAGGAAACCCTTGAAAAAGTCTCCTGCCTCTTGACCGGCAGTATCCTCTTCGCTAATTACGCCTCTCACAACTCTAGTCTTGTGATAATCTGCATCTACAGTAAACGTCGGAGGCAACAAGTTTGCGATGAAACATGAGCCCATGAAGTCAGAGGGCAACCATGCATATGCACGATCATGACAGATAAAGTATGTACCCTTGGCGGCCAGGAACACAGGGGACGAGACCATCGGCAGAATGTAATTTTCAGTGCAAGCACTCTCTCCAAGTCGGGCTTTCGATCTTTGGCCGCGACCTATGAGACAAAAATTACCAATGTGGGGTACGACCCATATCGGTGGCGAGCTTTTAAGCTGCTTTTCACTGGTGAACACACTATATTCGCCTCTACTTAGGACCCTATAGGCTTGTACCTCTTCTTCAGGAATAAGCGAGGGATCATAGATATCGCTATCTAAATCCTCTATTGCTATAGACAAAGGTTTTTGATACGAGGTAGGACCAGAGTAGGGGGAACATGGCTCTCGAATGGGGTGGAAACCCAGTGCGCTTCGAAACATTGTCTGAAATGCTCGAGCAGACCCTTGGGAACTATACGGTAACACCAGATATGGAATTCCCTTATCCGTAGTATGTGGCATCAACCCACACACCCAACAATTAGTAGTGTTAACCACTAACTGATGCTGATGAAGGAGCTCAATAAAGGAATTGTTGCGGAATTCTGCACGTCTAGCCTGCTCGTGTTCAGGTAAGATATGGAAAGAATGAGGAGAAGCAGTGGAGGTAAGTTTAGGGTCAGGGGTAGGAGTAGGTGTAGCAGTAGGTAAGAAGTAAAACATCGTGTAATACACCCCACCCGCCAATAATGCAGAAACAGTCAAAAACAATACGAATATTTGGAATATAAAACATTTGGTACGACTGAGTTGCTGCAGCTTGAATCTATGAGCCTGAGCTCCTTCCAAATCCGTCAGCTTCGAAAATGCCATTCCCTATGACCGTCCGCAACGTTTCTTGACGCACTTCGTTCTGTGTAGCAATAGTCAATCCCTAGGAGTTCCCAGGAACCGACGGTCTTTAACCTAGCGTCAAGACCTACTAACCAGAAGGAAGTACGCGCGCGGCCCTACGGCCTTTATTTCACAAGTGTATATGCAAAAACAATGTCTCTCAGCTGTGGAAGCAAAAAGTGTAAGGAACGAAGCTCAATGAATATGTACAAAATAATTACAATGGTACGAATGTTCAAACTGATCGTGGAAAACGGGATAATGCAATTATCAAAAGACAGAACAGGATCTTTTATTAGTCTCTGGTGCTAGATCGCAAAAAGTATCGGGTTTTCCCAGGCCGTGTCTGTTCGTCAAACAAAGGATCCGTTGAAGGGACAGCGTCCTGTTGATCAGCTGAATGTTTTGGTCTTGAGTCTTTTGCTGACAAATGTTTAACAGTGTCTTTCTGCTGCACTGAGGATTCTCCGACAGGTTGTGCGTCGCTGAAAGGTACAAACGCCGGCAAACCTTCGGTTTCGGTTGATGCAATGCCTTTCCTCACCCACGAGTCTGCTGGCAACGGGATAGGGACTTTCTTCATGTGGGTGGCGTGCACCCAATTCTTCCGCCCCTCAAGACGAACTGCAGTTCTCGTGGCAAGGAGGACCTGGTAGGGTCCAGTAAACCTCGGGTCCAAGTTGGTTTTGCGCGAAAAGTTCCGCGTCACCACCCAATCTCCGGGCTGGAGCTGGTGGCCTGGACCCTCCGTCTGCGTCGGCAATGCTTCGTGAACCTGTTGGTGAATTAACCTCAGTTTAGCAGTCAAGTCATGAAGATAATCTATCAACATTGGATACTCAAGATCATGAAAAATACCTGGCCTAGGAACCCCCCAAACATTCGCAGGACGACCGAACACTATTTCGTAGGGACTCAGCCCTACTCGGGAGTGTACAGTCGCCATAGTTGACAGTAATGCCAAGGGTAAAGCGTCAGGCCACGAAAGACCAGTCGTAGCCTGAATCTTCGCTAGCTTTAGTTTAAGGGTGCCGTTATACCCTTCAACCAAACCAGCTGACTGGGGATGGTTGGCACTATGGAATTTCTGATTAATTCCAAGGCCCTTACATACACTCTTCATCACACTCCCCACAAACTCACTTCCGTTATCTGACCACACAATTCTAGGCATTCCGTACCGAGGAAAATATTCCTTCAGTAGGATTTTCGCAGTAGACAAAGCAGTATTGTCTTTGAGAGGATAGGCCTCGATCCATCGGGAGAATGCGCAAACCACAACTAAAACGTATTTCAGGTTATTGCATCGCTCCATATGGATGAAGTCCAATTGAATCACCTCAAAGGGACATGAAGGGGGAGCAAAACTGCCAGGAGGAGTTGGGGTTCCCTTGCCAGGATTGTACATCATACATACCATACAGTTCTTAACCAAGCGTTCAGCACACTTCGTGATTCCATCATTCTTCCACACAGGGGACAGCAATTTACAAATACCTTTCGCGCTAATATGTGCTAACCCATGCGCCATTGTCACAACGGCCAGCACATACGCATCCGGTAACATCCATCTTTTCTGATCCGACAAATCAATCCAACAACCATTCGCATCCAATTTTCCCGTGCTTTCTTTCCACTTCGTCTTTTCAGTCTCGGTGGCCTCATTCTGAATTGCTTTCACACTCTCGATAGTGTCTTCACACATACTCGATTCTGTAGGCCACCTAACCGAACTCGTCACATACATTCGAGTGCTAAGGTTCCGGGCAGTCTCCTTAGCAGTCTCATCCGCAAACGCATTACCACGACCCACATCATTCGTCACCTTACGATGCGCACTACATTTAACAATCGCCACTTGCTTAGGCAACGTAAGTGCATCCAAAAGATCATTCACAAGCTGTCCATGCTGAATCTTCGTACCATGCGACGTCAAGAAACCTCTCTCTCTCCACAATCGTCCAAAACTATGTGCGACGCCAAATGCATATTGGCTGTCGGTAAATACATTCACGCGTTTCCCTTTTGCTAACACACACGCTCTAGTGAGAGCGATCAATTCTGCGGCTTGGGCAGAATTCTGATTTAATCTTGCAGTCTCAACAACAGTATTCAACGTTACAACAGCATAAGCAGTAGTCACATCACCATTCGGCAACTTGAAACATGAACCATCCACATACAGTGTACCATCTGGTTCTTCCAATGGGGTGTTTTTAAGGTCCACTCGACCTTTCGTTTCCTCCTCTGTCCTCAAATAACAATCGTGTTCTGTTATTTCATCTGACTCTGAGCTAATTGGTAACAAAGTTGCCGGGTTCAGGACATTACAACGTTTTATTTGAATGTGGCTTGCCAACAGCGTCAACTCGTAACCAGACAACCTCGCACTCGTCAAGTGCTGAGTTTTCGTACGATTCAAAAGAGTATCGACTGCATGCGGAACCATCACCGTAAGCATATTATCCATGACCAATCCTGCTGATTGTCGGATGGAGACCGCGGCTGCCGCTGTTGCTCGTAAACAACTCGGCAATGCTCTAGCTACCGGGTCCAAGGTCGAGGAAAAATATGCACATGGACGTTGCTTACCACCAAAAGGTTGCGTTAAAACACTCAACGCACAACCTTCTCTCTCGTGAACATATAATGTAAATGGCTTGCTATAGTCAGGAGTACCTAACACAGGAGCCGAACACAATGAATCACGTAATTCAGAAAAACTTTTCTGACATTCCTCCGTCCATGGTAAAGGAGTTGAAACATCCTTGCACGTAAGAGCCACTAATGGTTTCGCTAGCAATGAAAAATTTGGAATCCATTGCCTGCAGTACGACGTAATACCTAGAAAGGCACGCACATCTCTTTGGGTTTGTGGCACAGCCATTCGCGCAATTGCTGCAATTCTCTCTGGGGTCAACCTCCTTCCCTCCTTTGACAATAAGTGACCTAGATAGGTTACTTCTTGACAACAATATTGGAGTTTAGAAGGGGACACCTTATGATTCAAGTCACAGAGATGTTGCAGCAACGACACCGTAGCAATCTGGCAAATGTCCTGAGTATCAGCAGCCACCAATAAGTCGTCGACGTATTGGATTAAGGCCGCACCGGCTGGCAACCTAAACGAATCCAGTTGACCCTTCAAGGCTTGGCTGTAAATCGATGGACTTTCACAGTAGCCCTGAGGAGCGCGCTTAAACCGGAAGCTGCGTCCACCAAGAGAGAAACCGAAAAGGTCTCTGCTCTCTTCTGCAATCGGGATGCTGAAGAACGCATTCTTCAAGTCAATCACCGAAAACCATGATGCAGAAGCTGGAATCAGAGTCAGTAGCGCCGTGATGTCAGGCACAACGGGGAACTGAGGAATCACAATTTTATTCACCTCCCGTAAATCGATAACAAAACGATAAACAGGTGGTTTCGAAGGATCAGTACGTTTTAGAATGGGCAGTACAGGGCTGTTGCACACGTTTCCCCGAGTCTCTTCAATAACATCTTTCTCGATCAAATCATAGATGATCGCTAACAATGCTCGTTCACCATCGAGGGAAATACGATATTGGGGAATACGTGGCAACCGCACATTGGATTTCAACTGAACAACATAAGGTGAGATATCAAGTAGGCCCACATCATTGGCCCCTGTTGCCCATAAAGACGCAGGAAGAGAACTCAATTCCGGTGGAAGCTTATCGAGAGACTAGTACATGGGAGAGACAACCCTCTCTCCCAACGTAAGCTTTACACCCGCAGGAGAACAATACAAAGTCGCATACAATCGTTTAAGCAAATCCAGGCCCAAAAGATTTTCACCACAACCCGTGGTTAAAATCAACGGAGCTTCTAGCTCACGAGGCCCAAATTTAAGGGGCAAAGGGCGCGAAACTGGATTGCTAACGGGGGCGCCAGAGAATCCAACGGAAACATTTGTTAAGCCAGATAAAGGTGCGCCAGGGAGTTTCGAATGCTTAATGGAACTTTTCGCTGCACCAGTGTCCAACAGAAAAGGCTCAACGACGCCCGATGTAGCAACTGCGACGTAAGGCCCTCTCTGATCAACCGGAACTGATACCACTCCCTCTCCTTGTCTATGGCTGTCCTAGTAATTACTGTCGTCAGTTCCCTGATCGACGTAATAATCGTCTACATTGTACTGTGCAGATCGTCCTTGCGACGATCCACGTTGATCAAAACAATTATCGGAATTTGATGAGTTCTCTGATAGATGAGGAACTTAGGATGTATAGTCCACAAATAGTAGTCCTAACCGAGACACACATTGCCTATAAAGACAAAAAATATTTTAAACAATTTGGGTTTGATCTAATAGTTAGTACAGAATTTAATGCTTCTATTAGGGGAGTAGCGATTTTAAAGCATAAAGGGCTGAAATGTGAAGTAGTTAAGACTTTAACCGATAAAGCGGGGAGATGGGCGATAGCGCAGATAAAGTTAGAAAATCTCAAACTTACTATATGTGGAGTTTATGCATCTAATCAGGATGAACCTTTAATCATAGACCAAATTAATATGGAGTTACTGGGTTGGAGGGGTGAGATAATTGTGTTAGGTGATTTTAATTGTATAATGAATTATAAATTGGATAGTACAAGAAAAAATGCATTTCATAGGATGAGGAAAACTAGGGCTGCAATCTTGGATTTGGCAGCAATTCATCTTTTAAAAGATGTATGGAGATCTTTATATCCTGATACAGGTGGATACACCTTTTATTCAGCGGCTCATAAGGTGTGCACACGCATCGATATGATTTGGGCATCAGGTTTGATTCTTGAGAAATGTAAATGTTTAATGGACATATATCCAAGGGTGACATCTGATCATAATCCGATCTCTATAACATTTACACTTATAACAGAGGAAAATTCTACTCGCTCCTTCTCCTTCCCACGCTACTTATTCTCTGACACCATGTTCATAAATCAGCTTAGGGAGCATATAAAAGAATTCATTGACATTAATAGACAATCAAGCTTACCATGGATAGTCTGGGATGCATGTAAAGCTAGTGTACGGGGATTTACCCAACAATACATATGGCGACAAAACAAAGAACTTCGAACTATTAATCAGCAAAGGTTAAATGAAATAAGGGATATCGAACTCCAGATATCTGATGCCATATGTAACAATGCTTCAAACCTAGAAGTTCTAAATCTCAAATTAATTGAACTTAAAGCAGCAATTAAAAACCTTTTGAGGGATAAAAGTATTAATAAACTTAGAAAGTATCATATGGAACAGTATGAAAATGGAGACAAAAGTGGGAAATTGCTGGCTTACAAAGTTGCGGAAGACCGCTCCATTAATATGGTTAAAGAAATTAAAGGGGACAATAATCAATTATTTTACGATCCAAAATCAATTCTACAACAGTTTGCTTCTTTCTATCAATCTCTCTATACACCGGAAGATGTTATTTTAGATGACTGTATTAAGAAGTATATTGATATTAATAAAGTTAAGAACTTAGATTTAGACCAATCGGCTCAATTAGAGGCTGATATCACGCCTTTAGAAGTGAGGGGTGCAATTAAAACTCTGGCAATGGGTAAAGCGGTCGGGGAAGATCTTATCCCCTTGGAAATGTATAAATATTGCACTGACGAACTATTACCATTATTTGTCGACGTGATCAGTGCTATTGGTAATGGGCAACAAGCACCCAGATCATGGAATCTGACTCAAATTATTTTCTTTTTAAAAAAAGGAAAAGCACCACAAGAGAGGGGATCTTATAGGCCTATCTCCCTTATTAACAGTGATGCCAAAATCTTTGCTAAAATATTGGCTACTAGATTAGCTCCATTCATGTCTCAACTTGTCTCTCCCCAACAACATGGATTCATTCCTAAACGAGACACCACAGCACACATTAACATGGCTATATCAGCCTTTGATGCGGCGCGGATTAAACACACCCCACTCGGCATGATTTTACTAGACGCTGAAAAAGCATTTGACCGGGTGGGGTGGGGTTTTTTGTGGGCCGTACTACAAGCATTCGGAATTAAAGGAAAACACTTACGATGGATACAATCTTTATATGATAATTCTATGGGTAAGGTCTCATATATGGGAAAATGTTCCTCTTTGTTTCCCATTAAAAGAGGGACAAGGCAAGGGTGCCCCTTGTCACCATTACTTTTTGCTCTTGCAATAGAGCCCTTTTTAATTGCTCTACAACAACAAACTTTAATTTGTCCTTTTTTTAATGGATTAGAGAAATTAGATATCACTGTATATGCTGACGATATAGATGTCTTCACCCCAGACGTTGCTAAGACTATGAAAGGTATATTAAAAGAAGCTGGCATTTACGGTTCAGTCTCTGGCTACAAACTAAATACCACCAAAACCCAAGTTGTCATGAACTATCAAGTCACTCCCCCTGTCCCTGGAATTAGCAATATAGCCACCTATTTAGGTGTCAAAATTTGTGCAGATATTGATTCCATAATAGGATTGAATTATGAACCCTTATTAAAAGAAACTGCTATGCAACTTAAGAAATGGCATAAACTTCCTATCAATATCATTGGTCGAATAAATTTAGTAAAAATGAAAATCTTGCCCAAATTCTTATATCTATTCCGCACTATCCCTCTACGGGTCAATAACTCCTTCTTTTCTAGATTAGAAGGTATAATTGGCAGCTTTGTATGGGGGTACAAAAAGGCCCGGCGTGCTTTGTCATTACTTAAACTTCCCTTTTGTCAAGGAGGATTGTTATTTCCGGATTTCAAATTATACTATTGGTCAGCATTTATGTCTCGGATCCGTAGCTTAGCTGTTTTGGAGAACTGCACATACTTTCACATGTTTTTATTAGGACTAGATGCCAACATGTTTGTGTATAGGATGAATGACCCCAATTATTTTAAAAGGGTAAAATTCAAGACCATAAAGGATACTATGAGCATTTGGCGATCTATTATGGCTAAATGCAATACCTCTCTATTTCATAGTCAAACACCTGTTTGGGGCAACCCCGGCTTTCCTATTATTTTTCATGATACAGCTTGTCAAGTGTTTTTAAACTCTGGTATTAGACTTCTGGGGGATTTATTTGATAATCGTGGTTTTATGGCTTTTGATAAAATGAAACTATGCTTCAACTTGCCAGAAATAGCGAGGTTTAAGTACTATCAGATCAGAGATTACCTGGTGAATAAAACAAAACTCACTATAATTCTAGAATCTGAGATCTGGGACTGCATTTATAGGGATGATGATAAATCTATCATTAGTGTGGGTTATAAGCTCTTCTCTGATCTCAAGATTAGTGATGTTACCAGTTTAACAGAGAAATGGAATAGGAAACTAGCCATTAATATCTCTTCAGATTTGATTTCTAAAACATTTACAAGCCTAAATACAACAGTGATATCTTCCAGCTTAAAACTGCAGATGTTCAAAACAATATGCCAATTATATTACACGCCTGACAGGATACTTAAATGGTCAACGAATAATACTTTTTCAGATAAAACGAAATGCCCTAAATGTGATTTGAGGGGGGCTGACATTGTTCACATGTTTTTTACTTGCCCTTGCCTCAAGGAATATTGGGAAGGAATAACTAAGGTTATCACTGAGAGGCTGGAGCAACCTTTCTTATTTTCAAATATAGATGTGTGTGTAGGCGTCAATGGGGGGGAAAGGTTTAAAGACTTGCTAAATGTTCTAATTACTTGTTGAAGGTTAATTATTGCTAGAGTTTGGATTGAAAAAAATCCACCAACAGTTTTAGAATGGTGGAGGTTAGTAAATGAAATTTATAGTATGGAATCCGCCATTGCAGATTCAAGAGGAGGGCAGGCCAGGCGAAAAATTGACAGAATATGGGGCCTTTTTATGTCTTAATAGGTGTCTTTCAAATCACAATTTTGCCGAATGTTTTTTCTTATGTTTATTTAAGGGTAATTATGGAACATTGCCATCTTCTTGATTTTTGTTTCAATATGGAAAAATGAATTGTTTATTATTGTACATGTGATTCTTTGATGCAAATAAAAAACAGTTTAAAAAAAAAAAAAAAAAAAAAAAAAATGATGAGTTCTCTGAGCGATCGTTCTGAGCTCCACGACCTCTACCACGTGGTGCCTGCTGCGAACCACCACGACCACCTCTAGATGAGTTACCACTATTACGTTCATTTAAAACAGGACAATTGAATTTAATGTGACCCTCTTATCTACAATAAGCACATTGATTGTACCCCAACGAGGATCTTTGGGAGGAGGAGTCATTACGCGGCTGCGATCGATTCGATTGCGATTGCGATCTATTCTGTTGGGATGCATTCTGATTTGAACGCGGAGGATATGCTTGTTGCAACAACACTTTAGTTTTTAGCTCTTTCGTCTTTTTATCAGCACGGTCGTTTTCCTCCTTCTCTCTATTCTCGTAATATTGCGCCGTAGCCAATATCTGAGCTGAAGTAGAAACGGCCCATGCACTTTCTGAATTTTTCAATTTATTGCTCAAATCGGGCAATGAGTTCGAAACAAATTTATCCACGAACAACCTCTGACCACCCTCAGTGCTCATATCCTGACCACTATGGTCGATGAATGCCTCCTCGAACCTCGTAAAGAAGTCGGAAACACTCTCGTCCTTCTTTTGCTTACAAGCTGATAATTTGTCCCAGTTCACCCTCATAGCTGGCATAAGAGTTTTCATTAATGTTATAATTCTTTGAGGAAGGTCAACAATCAGCTGGTCGGGTTTAGCAGCAGCCGTTTGTCCGGCATCTGCCGCTACAATGGCAGCCCAAGCACCACCTAATTCATTCGGATGGTTTTCATGACGAATCTTAGCCCATACCGGTTGCGGTACGACATTGCCGAACAACATATCGATATCGGCAAGATTCATTACCGTAGCATCTACGAGCTGCGATAATTCTTTGTAATACCCTGTAGGATTCTTGCGTGGGTCAGGCAAAGATTGCTTCACCTGCAATACTTCCGAGCGTTTCCATGGGAGATGTATCCATACTCTCTGGAAGAAAGGCAAAATCGGGGGGTTTGCTGCAGGGTTACCTGGCATCCATACTGGTGGAACTTCTCGCATAGGAAACTGACCAGACTCATCTGGCCGTCTTTCAATATCCTCAACGAACAAGGCTTGAGGTATAGGAGTGGGACGAAAAGATAGCAACCGTTCAACAGCACGCCGAACATTGGTATCCACTATCAGTCCAGCCGAGAACTGAAGCTGTAGATCAGACAAAGCGGTCAGCACCTCGTCAGGTGCGTCGGCCGATATCTGATCACGAAGGACCTTGCACATTTCCTCGAACACAAATCTCTGGGTTGGTATATTGAACTGACAAAACGTGTCGAGTACAATACGGGGTGGATTTCTAAGGGGGTGCGTCATCCAACCCATCGCCATATTATATAGCGAAGCTCGTTCCCTATTACCTGGAAGCTGGCTACGTCTCTGAGGACCATCTGAACCGGCGGACCCAAGAACAGGTCCGAGCGAATGAAAGAAGCTAGCCGCAAGAGGAGAATTACGACTACGAGTAGAGGGAGAAGTATAGGACACAGGACTAACAAGTGAAGGAGTAGAAACAGAAACAACAGCAGGGGTTAACAAAGCAGGAGCAGTAGCGTGAGCAGGAGTATGTGGAAGCGGAGGAGCAGTAGGAATAGCAACAGACGAAGGAGCAGGAACAGTCGGAAGAACGGGTGCAGGTTGAGGAACAGGCAAAGGAAGAATAGGTGCAGGAACGGGTACAGGGGGAATCACAGGGGCTGTGGTACCCTGTACATACGGAGGTGGCGATATCATAAGATAGGACATTAAAGGATCCTCAACTGACTCATCCTCCTTTTCCGACTCCGTAGGCAAAGCAGGATAGCATTTATCTATAGTCATACGCTGCAGTCTATCAAACACTTCCTTTTCCTTAACCTCCTTATCATGCTGAAATTGCTCTGCTTTCTTTACAATGGTACCAGCACTATCTCTCTGATTTCGCTTAGTCTGTCTGATTTCTTTCTGTCGGGCTTCTTTACGCCACAACCGAAAGGCATCAAACATGGCCGGCCTTGACTTTTGCGCGAACAATTTAACCTCTAGATTATCTAAGATCGGGGCCTCGAAGCTACCATGTGGTGGCCAGCGAAGGTCACCATCTTTCTTCGTGTATTTGATCCAGTATTCATTAAAAGTAATCGGGCCTAGCCCATGTTTACTGTACAGTTCATAAGTCGGAGTTCCAACCGGAGGTATCGGGCACGAGTCCTCCAGTCGGGAATCCGTACCACAAGGTCTGAAACAACTAAACAAAGTACTGCGACCAGGCATCTTGCACACTAGCCGAGTTTCACAAACTTCAAGGGTCACGGGATTTACCAAGTCCCAGCAAAGAACAAAAACCCTCGGTTTTTGGCGGCTGCAGTCGTCAAATAACACAACAAAGTACGCTAGCAAAGTGTCACCGACAAAAACACTCACACAGCGTCAACAACAAAAACACTTGCTAAAGTGTCAACAACCAAGAACTCTGGGAGCGACCCACAAATACTTAACTCAAAGATCGATGGCGTCTCCAGGAAGGCCCGTCAATCGTCTCGCTATACCAAGGTCTACGCCAGGCGCCAAAACAGGTCTACAGTCAGGGCAGCAGTCCGTCGCAGCCGTCAGGAGGCGGGAATCTTCGCGGGAAAAGTCTTCGGGCCACTTGTTTCGACAACAAGAT
This sequence comes from Lissotriton vulgaris, assembly GCF_964263255.1. Lineage (NCBI taxonomy): Eukaryota > Metazoa > Chordata > Amphibia > Caudata > Salamandridae > Lissotriton > Lissotriton vulgaris. Next base: position 61,330 of record NW_028247983.1, read on the forward strand.
CGATGAAGCGGAGTGCACCTTCCCTCGGAGATTTCACACGAAGTTCCTCACGATCGTCGGGCTTGGACCGGTACCACTGATGCAGCCCCACGTTGGGCGCCAACTGAAGGACTGGGTTCTTTAAGACCCAGCGGTGCCAGGGCACAACACCTGAAACCTTCGTGGGTAACCTGCTCCGGCGTACGAATGACAGAGACACGGGACACTTCCTTCGGCGTCAAAGATTCAAGGTTTATTTACTGCAGGGAACACAGAAGTCACGACAAGTACAACACGTGCAACTTGGGGAGACTGCTTCAAATTGGTTCTGTGGATCGCTCCTTTTATACAGTTTTTACCCATAGGACAACATGGTATACAAAGGTTTACAACCCGGTTCCCACCATTATCCCCCAGAGGGGTCGCTTTGGTCACTTTGATACACATAAGGTCCGGAACATAAGTGCGGAAACATTTGGCGGTTCCCAACTGTAAAAACCCATCTTCCCAACATTAGTGCATTCCAATCGGCAGTAAAACAGATCGAAATAGGAACAAAGACAGGTGCAGAGGAAGACGGAGACAGTGGGGAGATCGGAAAGGGTGTAAAAGGGGAGGTATCGGGAAACACGAGATACAGGCATCAAAGGGACGTGCCTAATGAGATGCACGGCTGAGACAATAAGTCCGTGCGGCAAGATGAGCCTCGAGCGGCACCATCTGCTTTACAGTATCATCCCCCTCGTCATAAAGACACTTACAAAGAACATGTGTCTTCCACAAATATCTTGGGAGTCCCAGGGTCGCGAAGCGGACAGCGTCCGTTCGCCGGCTACTTGAGGGCAAGAGACAAAATGGATGCCGTATCTAAGATGGAACCCGTGGGTACAGATGAAAAACCCACATAACAAACGAACGGTTTAAGTTAGCACAGCGAAACTGCGCACACTTACTAAACTCGTCATTTGCGGTTCATAGATACCAGACTCGACCATATTCGTGCGAGTCAAAAACATCACTCACAATTGTCACGGAACCTCAATAGGAGCTTTCAGTCAGCTCTCTTCCGGGGTCATTAGCATTTTACTTCCGCCCACCACAGGATACAAACCAGGGAGGTGACTCAACCACCTTCTTCCATTGAATGTTTTACACTGTGAATGTCTGCATTTTACCTAATCACATGTTCACAGCGACGTGAAAGTAGGTCCGGGTCTGGTATACCTGTGCTGCTTACCCACATCGAGGCACATTTACAATAACTGGCGCATCCCTGCATAACAGCAAGGATGTGCCAGTTATTGTGCATCATGGCTGCGCCACCATGGATGCGACACATTTACATTGCGGTGTACCATGGGGCAAAAATAGACAGATGCGTTATGCATCTGCTGCCGTAAAGGCGGCGCATTGCTGGAGTTGGGTCGCAAGTGCGAAGCAGCTCCAGCAAGGCTCGGGTTGCCCTATCCTGAAAATGCTGCATCAATCCTTACGCCTGGGTCAAGCAGGCAAAGGGTTTTGATGCAGCATGGCCTTAAAAGTGACTGAGTGAAACCTTGTAGATTTTAGGAGGTGTTCCTGTGCCGGAACCCCCCCCCCCCAGCGCCGGAATGCCTACATGTGGCGCAGGGCTTTACAACTTGACGCATCTCCCAGATGCGTCACATTGTAAATACCCTGAAGCATGCCGCTGGTTTTGCGCCGCCGCTGCCTCACAAAATTGACGCAACGGCGGCGTAAAAGAGGCGCAAGGGACTTGTAAATCTGCCCTTTAATATTTTTAGTATGTTTGTCAAATGATTTTTTTAAATGGCATATTTAAACAAAAGTTAATACAAAAGTTTCCAAGGCTAAACCTACTGGTTATGCCAATATTTCTTGTGTGAATATATTGTACTTATAATTGTAATTATTGCTTGAAAATGTATGGCTCGTGCACTCCTAACTGTAGACACTCCCAAGCCTCCTGCTTGTAAAAATGGATTGTAGTTTGGACGGCAGAGCTAATGGCAGCCTGATTTAGTCGCTCTGTCGAATCGGAGAAGCGATCACTGATCCCTCTTGAGAAACTAAGCGAAAAAGACCCAGCAAAAGATTTGGACAGTGGAAGGGCCACTGCCAACTAGGTGGTCCGTCGCGCAACCTCCGGTCCCGGAGGAGAGAAAGAAATCGAAACTACTTCTCGGGAGTAAGAATGAGATGTGGAGGAAAATGGTGGCGAACTGAAGCCCGGCAATCGTAAGCTTCGCAAACTGTAAAAGTGCATTGTATATTTTGAACAGGGCTTATGGGAACTTGTGATTGTGTAAAATACATACACAATAGACATGGTGGATTAACCTGCAGAAAGCATGTGTTACAGAAGACTTAGGAGCATATTTACAAAGAAGTGGTGCAACACAGTGCACCAAGCAAAACTACTCCCCTACTGTGCGTCATACTGCAAAGAAATGGTGGAATTCTGCTCTCTCCCTGACCTGGCACACTTGAGGCTGCCTAGAGTATGCTCCAACGCAGGCAACCTTGAGCCATAGTGCAAGGATGACTGTGTTATGGCCCGGATAGTTTTTGTGCAGGAGGTGGGGCTTCAAAGCAACACAAATCAACATTTGCATTGCTTGTAAATAGCAAAAATAATTTTTCTTTGGGTTTCCATCAAAAAAGTGAAAAAAAACCAATAGAAAATCCTTGTAAATATGGGCCCGGATAAAAAAGAAACTTGAGGCCGGTCTTCCCCAAAATCTCATCTTGCACTATTCAGAAACATAAAAATGCTTTACACAGCTATGTTTCACTTCATGAGATCTATATAATTTTTATAGCGAATGTCAACCCTCAAGAAGACAATAGTGCATTATCAAAAAAACTGGTGAACAAAACCCATAGTCACATTTGGAGTAACCCTTGTTCCTTTTACACTGCTGCTGCTATAGCTATATCACTTGCATAATGCACAATGTGCCTTTAATATGGCACTATAGCGCCTTTCCTAAATGTTTCTGATTCTCAGCCATGTATCCCAACCTCTCCAATTGCCCTGATTTTGAATCTGACAACAGCTCCAGGCAAGAATTTGAAATGCTTGTGTCCTTTGCAAAAACTTCACCATGTATTTTTTCTAGGAGTCTGTTCTCATTTTAGAATTTGCATGCATTGACTTATGTTTAAAAGGCAATTTCAAGGTCAGGTCTGGGGAGAAATATTCAGACTAAACGGTAAACCCATTAAAAACCCACCTCTGCTTTGCATATTTATTTTTTTCTCTTGTACAGCATGAAATCATAACACATAAATCAAAATAAACGGGTAAACATCCAACACAGAGGTCATTTCTTTCACAATACTTTTTATATGAGGTAGGCCTGTTATGTTTTCTGAGACCTTTAAAAAGTAAACAGCAGAGCAGGAACAGACTACTTTAACTACACACACATGAAGGTAGCCTTATGAGCATTCTGAGGGCTGCATGAACTAAACGTGACAAGCTGGGTAGAGAGTTATCTTCTATTTGGGTAGGCTGACGATTCCACAGTTCACTCAGCCCTTAAAAGCATACCTGAATGAATGGCACACCATTTTCATATAGGAAGCCCGATCTGCCTATGCAGAAAAATATTGCACCTGGCAACATGCAGTAGCCCGAAAATGTTGGCACATCTCAGAGGCTCTTCCGATCTCCCTGCAAATCTCAATGCTTTTGGCAATATATTTGACAAATTGTGTGTAAAATGAACTTTGACCACTTTTTTAACCCCTTCGCTGCGGCGGTAATTTTTACGCTACGCGTAAAAATTACCGCTGCAGCTCGTCATCCGCACACGCCCCCCGTGGCTGATGACGAGCTGAGCTCGTCATCAGCATCGAAGGGGTTAAGGAGTTCTTGGGGAAAACAGTAGGCCTGGGCATAATTTTGATATTGCTAGAGTTAATGGAATTTCCATGTTACTCTTTGGCGCAGAATTACAGATAATTACATGATTTCTGTACCTCCCATAATTAAGAGCAATCTGACGGGAAAATCCTATTGCAAGTGCACATTTATCAAGCACGATTGGCTGCTCACATTTGCTATTCATTTTTTACTGCATTTACTATTGTTTCTTAGTGTAAAATCCATCCTCACACCCATTTTGAATACAAGGGGGCATTTTGCACTAAGAAAATTTAGCTAAATGGCTGTAGTAAGTAGGAGGAAAATCCTACCCCAAGAGCAAATTTAGTAAGCGTGAGTGGCCGCTTGCGCTCGCTATTTGTATGCAGTTGCATTTAGCACTATTTCTTAGTGCAAAATGCATCCTAGCGTCCCTTTCGGAAGCAAGTTGGCATTTTTCAGGTAAGAAATAGCTCTAAATGCAAAAATTTTCTTAATGCATAATTCAAGCATAATTTTGCAGACAGAATTACACAAGTTACGTCCCTCCTAGAAAAAAGTCTTGAAAAAGTACCATCGGGATAGAATCATTCAATAGATTGACTTGTACAGCCACTTATTAAAAGCATGGCCTTACCGTTGAGATCTAGGTCGGATTCACACAGAAAAGACGACAAATATGTGATGATATGTACACCTCTGCTTGAATACCATTTCCACTCTTATCCAAATCATAACCCTTAGTAGGATAATGCCCCAAAAGGTGTGAAATTTGCAGTTTTTCAGGCGTACTCCTGGAAAAGTCATGTGCTTTGGGAAAAGCCCACTCTCCATGGGAACATAACCCCAGCTGCATGTGGTACTCAATTGTGCATAGCAGGGCTATATAGTGTTGACCATCCTCAGGCATCTACCCCACAGCACATGGCCTTTGGTTGTGCAGAGCAGGACATGACCTTCAACGAGGCCCTGCAGCCCACCCTCTGCGGCTGACCCTTTGGCTGTCCACAACAAGGATGAGCTGCAGGGTTTGTTTGAAATTTACAAAGCCACGCAAGACCTGATTTGCGTGGCATACTGTGGCTTTGTAAATAAATGTATTGCAATGCAGCTGCTTGTGCTGTGTTACATTACACTTCAACTTGAGACGTGTTTCATGAGTGGAGCATGGGTGTTCCAATACAGCCACTCGTGGATTGTGACACATTCCCAGATTTATTTAAGCTAGCAAACCTGGGAGTGGGCTAACATAATACACTTTCCCCAGTAAGGAGTACCAAGGAAACATTTCTTTATTTCTCCTTGTTATTTCCACTTTCTACAGGTGCTGTATTTATAAGCACATACAGCAGTACGAAAATTACTCAAAGGATTGTTTTTGTACAGGAAGGTATCCCTTCCTACACATAGAGAAAATCTGCCTGTAGCTCAGGCACTCTTGAACTATGATGCACGTGTACCTGTATTGATGCTAGGCAGCACACAGTGCACCAGAAGGAGAGAGAAGAAATATTCCATATTATTGTAAATATGGAGCATTTTGTCTCTTTACCTTTCTTGAAATGTAGCGCATCAATTTTACTTGCTGCCATGCATTGCGTGAAAAATGAGTGAGTATGCCCCAACATGTCTAGGATAACTTTAGGAAAAACTGTGGGCCTGATTCACAAAGGTAAATGTATACTTTGCGAGATTACAAATGCTTGCTATTCTCAAAGGTATTTTACTAGTAGTATTTTTACGACTGTGGGGTTTCCGCACATGAAAAGACAGGTCTGTCCTATTTGTTTCTGTGCAGTGACTCACTGGAGGGGAATAATCATGAACACAAAGGAAAAGACAAAGCAGTGGAGGAGGAAGCTCAAAAGTAAATATCTCTCAAGAAAAGGTGATTAGAAACAAATTAAACAAAGACAAAACTCCAGTGGGAATTCTAACAAATTGTTCAAAGTCAAACCTATGATGCCAGACATAGATACAGATCGATTTAACTTACAGACAGTTGACATATGTGGATAGGTCCATTCTTTCTTTAGGTCTATCTCTGTCCCAAAATGAACTTTAATTATGTACAAAGCAGGATAGACGTTTACACCATGATTCACAAGATCAAACTGATGGAAACACATACAAAGTCAGAGAAGAAACTATATAGGAATAATGAGGAAACCTATTAGATAAAACGAATGAATGTACCTACTTGTACCTACGTGACATGTCTCTACTTTTTGCAATAGCAGATTTGGGAGAGAGAACTGGACAGGAAGGTCATAGATGGAAAGATATAGCAGGCAATCTAACTGATATGGGTTTCACAGTGGATTTGAAGTCCATAATCATTCCCAATTCACATTTTGATTTTATTAATACATACTAAGAATCAGTAATCAAACACTTAAAGAAATTACAAATAAAAGACACACCAAAAATAGCAACCTCACACAATGGAACAATGGCAGACTGTAAAAGGTTTGAAGGAAGAAAAAACTGTGAATCAAGCAATCTGAATGAGGTGGCAATATTATGCTTATGGCTAAGGAAATGTATGTTGAAGAGGCTGAAAGATGGCTTAATGATGTTGTATAATATGAGAAAACTGACAAAAATATATATATGGGCACCATCAATAGGTTTTGTGGAATGCTGAGAGATTGGAATGATGGAGCACTTCTAGAGACATCTAGTATCCTAATTTATTTGTATTTTATCACATTCCCAAAAATACAGAAAGATGCAAAGAAGCCTCTGGGGTGGACAAGTGTTGCATCAATTGACAGTCTACTAGAGAACATATTCCTCTTTATTTTAACCCGTATGAAACTAGCATACTGTCACACATTAAAGTCAGTATGGATTTTCCTATCAAGGTATAAGAATTACAATGGGACAAAAAATGTCTTCAAATGGTCATAGATGTTACAGTACTGTATACCAGTGTAGCATATAAGGATGGTATTAGTACTTGCAACCACTTACTGAGAGCAAAATCAATACCCCTGTACACACATTAGTTGATAACTGTGAAAGCCTTATGTTTCGAGAATTGCATCTTTTTCTTTAACCTCTTAGCTGCGATCGATATCCCCCTCCTGTGCTGGACTACAATAAAAATGGGTGTGGTCATGACGAGCTCAGCTCATCATCAGCACACGAGCACTGAGCTGCATGACGGGCTGAGCTCGTCATGAGCATGGAAGGGGTTAATGGCAATCTTTCAGTCAGACCCAGGGTACTGCAATGGGCACCTGCTTTGCCTCCAGGTATGCAAACTTATTCATGGGCTGGTGGGAGAAACATGAAAAGAGAGAATATAGCTATGTGGTACAGTTCTTTTGATGCTGCCTTCGCATTTGGGAAGGAAATGAGCAGCTAGCTATAGAAGTTGTGACATACTCAACCACAGTATTATCAGTCTGAGATTCCCTAAAAAAGGAGCCGGAAGGAAACTAACTTCCAAGACATTAAGGCACAGATGTATTAAGATATTGCATCGTCCTTGTGCCACACAAGGGTACGCAGGGCAATACAAAACCTAGATTCAGATTTACCAAGCTACAAGAAGGCCACCCTGTGTGGCGTGGTAAATCCGTAGTAATGCATGGCAGGTCAAAGTCTCTGCCTTGTGTTACATTGCATTATGTGATCATGTGTGGAGCATGGGAGTTCCCTCACATCCACCCATGTATTCCCAGATTTATTAGCACTAGTAGACCTGGAAATGCATCAGAATTGTACGCCTTCCGACCAGAGGTACACCAAGAGAAATACCTTTGTTTTGCCTCAATATTTCCTCTTTCTAAGTGTGCTGCATTCTGCAGTACACGTAGAATGAGTACAATGCCTCTAAGCATTGTTGTTTTGCAGGAAGATGTCCCTTCCTGCACAAAAACAATCCAGCCTGAAATGCAGGAGCACTTGCTACATGGCACAAGGGCGCCTGCATTGGTGCTAGGTTGCAAATAGTGTAACAGTTCAGGAAGATGACAGGAATATGCCACTTCCTGATAGCTATGGTGCATTCCTGCCCTCTCTCTTGCATACAGTGCTACACAGAGCAGAAAATTGTCTTACTGCTTTGGTTTGAATGGAACTTGTTTAAAGCTGTCCTACAATTTTAGTAAAGGAGGAGACCATAGCGTTAACCCCCTTTAGGAAATCTTTAGTCGAAGAAGTGTCCTATATGCCACTAGCAAAAGGATTAAATGGAGCACACTACTTGGGGAGCTTTTGAAAGTCAGCTGGAATAGCACCAGCACAGAGGTATATGAACAGGAAGAAGACACAATGCTCAAAAGGCTCAGAGAATGAGGGTATCAGAATTGAGTAAATGAAAAAGCATCTAGTAGTGTGGAAAATAAAGCTACAGAACTTCTTTATAGTACCACTATGGTGGAGGAAAGAACCAGCCGGGGTCTGATTTATTATCCCATACAGTAGGAATTATAAAATGGTCAGAAAACACTTGACTGGACACTGGAATTCTGTACACACTGAAGTAATTATTGTTAGAAAATTGCCTACACACTCCAAAATCACATATAGAAGAAGTGAGTTACTAAAATGTAAACTAGTACCCAACTCACTGGGGGAAGAGGAGGGTAGGAAATGTATCCTGTAAGGTTTTTTTTTATAAATTATGACATTGTAGGGGATACAAACACAGATTTTGAAGTACCTTACGCAAAGAAACATAAAAACATCAAGAAATGTACCATATGTGGTAGTGATTATACAGTCTAAATACTGACATACCTTTGTTGTATGCGGTACGTGGGCAGTACAATACATCCAGTGAAGGAACACATTTTGGAGCACATGCAAACAATAAGTACATCCACAACCCAGCGGTCCATCATCAGCATGAATGCCACAAAGATCTCCTAGAGTACATTACGTACTTTGGGAAATATAGAGTACCCAGCAACACAGGGAAATGTAAGAAATTGGGTTGTTGGTTGGGGTGGTGGAAGCCACACGACCACAATGCCCACAATCCTTGTCTATGAAAAAGTCACCAAAATAATCTATGCTTAACCCACTAGTAGCTTGACACAAAAAAACAGTAAGGCTAAAAAAGTATACCAGTACAACATATATCCAATTAGTAGAACGCAAGAGTGAAAATAGTGCCTAACAGCTCAAGGAGATTCTTGCAATAAGCTAGTTACACTAGACTGGGAAAAGTCAAAAGTTCAAGCTGACCGTGATGGAGCGTGGGCTGGATGTTTGGACCAGGCAACTCCTGCTGAAAAGTTACCTCCTGAGTCTGGCATGAAGAGTACCGCTTGTGGTGGAGGATGCTGATAGTAGCAGAGAGTGGGTTCAGGGCTGTCATCGCTGTAGCGCAAAGAACTGGTCAGGCTTTGCGGACAGTCACTGCTGAAGGTTTTCATTAGTGGTTACTGTAGGCCGTTGTTGATGTAGAGTGGAGTGCAGATTTTGCTTTGCCAGTTGTCACTGACTGTCACTACAGTGCGAAGAGCAGGTCTCACCAGAGCTTCATGTTGTCGGTTTTTGCTTGTATGTATCTGTAGTTCACACAGGAGGTCAGCAAACTATTGGAGTCACTCAAGTTAGAATGGGATGAAGGTAGTCCGGTTTCGTCTTCCTTATCAGACAGCAAGGAAGTCTTTCAAGAAGCAGGGTAGTCTTCTGGCAACAAGGCAGTTTTTGTTCTGTAACTTCCAGAGGTCTAGGTTTGTTCTGATGCGTGGGTCGGGAGGTCCAATGTTTATTCCTACTGCCAGCCTTTGTGTCTGGGTATTCCCTGTCCTACTGCCACATCTGGTTCTGAAAAGTACTTCCCCTACCCCAGTCAAGGTTTCAAAGTGTCTGGGGTGAAACATGACTGGGGAGGCCTGGTGTCAGATTTTATTGTGTGGGTAGGAGGCAAATCGCTTTAAAAACGTAAGTGGGGCTCCTGTTACCTCTAGCAAGTACCACACAGTGGGTTTGCTAAAAGGTTTTTGGAGACCACACCCACTTTCTCAACCACTCTGCAAACACGCCTCCTGGTGCACTTACTAGTTGGGGCTTTAAGGGCCCTTGGCTCTTGAGGGTCCTTGGGTGCCGACTAGCCCTCTTGTTACGTCCAGTACGACCCACGCAGGTAGATTGCTGAGAGGCCAAAAGAAGCCATGTCCCCTTTCTCCACTCCCTTTTCTCCATAACTCTGCAAACATGCCTCCTGGTGGACTACTTGATGGGTGAAGAAGTCCAATTTAGTTGTGAGGCCCTCAGGAGGCAAGAGAACCTCATCCCCCACCAGCAGTGCCATGTATGGCTCCTGGAAGGGGGGCTCTGTTCAAATTAGCCCCGGGGGTGGTAGTGGTTGTTGGTCCGCAACGGTCCCCCTTAATTATTGCATTTGTATCCTTGCGGTCCCTTAAAAAATTAAGAATGTGCCTCAGGGAGAGGGCTCTCCCTTGGGCAGTGGGGGAGGCCAAAAGGCCACCCCCTCATTACTTAAAATTAAAAAACTGTGCAGCCTGGGGAGGTGGCGATCCCCAGGGCAGCGAGGCTCCCCAACATAATTTTAGTGAACTCCAGGGAGGTGGTGGTCCACAGGGTAGGGGGGTCCGTGAGTCCCCCCACCTAATTCCAGTTTTCCCTGGGGAGGTGGTGGACCCAGCGGCCCACCTGCATTCATAATTTAAAATGTCCCAGGGTGGTGGCAGTCCCCAGGGCTTTGATGGGGGTCCCATGTGCCCCCGTCCTATATTTGACATATGCCCCAGGATCAGCCCACCAGGGGCTTATTTAAAATAAGTGCGTATTTGTGGATTCACCCACAAGCCTGAGGCAAAATAAAAATATGCTTTTTAACTCCAACAGAGTCCTTGAAGGACCCCACCACCATATATGGGTCAGAAAGGGGGCAGGGTACAAATACCCTAATGCCCTTACCTTGATCCTGGGGTCTCAGAGAGACCCGGCAGGCAACAAAGCATTTAGGTTTTTCAATTCGCAGTGATTTTCATGAATATTCACAAATATCACCATGAATAAAATAAAATATGCACAATCTTCCGTGCTTGTTTTTATTGTAGCCCTGGGTGAGCCAGGTCCTGGGGGCATGCAGAGATTTGTAAAACATGGCAGGGACACACAAGGTCCCCCTAAGGCATATGTATGCATCGGGGACCACCACCTCCCCATGGCCTATGTAATTTATTATTGGGGTCCTCATGGATCGGGGATCACCTTGGGGCCACCAACTCCCTTGGGCTATATTAAAAAAATAGACAAGGCCGCGCAGATCGCTCTCCTGGGGCCACTGGAACCACCACCGCCAAGAGCAACAGAAAATATTAAAGAGGGGGTCCCAAATAAATTTTTCAAAATGAAGGAGGTGGCCACACTGCCATATACGGCCACTGGGACCACCACCCTCTGCGTCCAGCAAGCAGGAACTGTCAAACTGCTCCAGCTTCTGGAAATTGGGTTTTCATCTCTTTCCCTGCCTGCATTGCTTTGCAAGCAGGGTGCTGCATTTCCAGTGGTTTCCTGTGTATGAGAGCAATGTCAGCTCCAGCAAAAGGTGGGAGTTGGCTGGGACTCCAGGGGCCTTGTGGCACATGTGGTCCCATAGCACACTGGGTGCCCCGGGTGGGCTCCAGGGCACCAAGGTAGACACGTCCAGGCCTCTTGGGATGAGGTCCTTTTGGCCTAAATCGACCCAGGGAGAGGGGACCACGACCACCCTTCCATTGCAATTTGGCCAGCTGGCCGGGGTTGGGGTCCCTGCAGTAAAAATCAGCCCAGGGAGGGGGGCTAAATGGCCCCCTCTCTCATTAAGCTTTGGCATGGACATTTGGCCCTAATGCACATTTCACAGAAATTAAACCTCAAAGGGAGGCACTCACAAATATCAACACAGCCGGTACCCCATTGAAGCTCCACTACTGTAAACAAAAAATGATCCTAACACCTGGGCTTAGCTAAGGCAAATCAAATGTGTTTTCTTGGCAATTCCATATTGAAAATCGATCTGAAAGCCTTCATGGAGGTGACTGCATCATTGATCTATTGGAGTGCACTCTGTATGTGACTGTGATGAGTAGATTCTTTGTTGTCTGTCCTGCTGAGAGCAGAGTCCATTGTTCTCCCTTCAAGTTACTACAAGTATGCAAATGTGCAAATCACTTGGAAGCTTTGTCCATTTGGGCCCGCCCACCTCAGTAGAATGCAAAGGTCTTCCCACATTTTACCAGGATGATGGACAGCTTAACAAGCTGCCCCCCAGTGCCTTTCCTGACAATTTTGGTGAGGAGATCTTGATGCCGAGGAATATGAGGACATCTCCACCAAACAAAGAAACATTTACTTCATATAGTTAAGGGAAAGTCCCTTGTTTGGTGGAGATTTACCTCTTTATAGTATTGTTGTCTTCTCTGTAGGAGGATTCATGTTATCACACATTTCTGGATAAAGATACACCCAAAACAATCACATTGCTAAAACATGCACAAGGTCACTGGTGACATTTCCTTGTGCTCCATTACACAGCTATAGTGTAGAATATATACTGGACATTTACCCATGGAGATAGTATCTAGTAATTAACCAGTAGAAAGTATTCGACTTGGGTAGATATTTTTTTGTAAAATTGTGGGCTCTTGTAAGATAAAAGGGCAGGTGTGGACCACACTTTGTGGTTGAGTTACTCACATACCTACTGAAACACCCAAACAGACGATTAGACACCCACTCACATGCTCAGGCTACTCACTGATAGACCCAATCAGACACTGATACACCCAGTCACAGACCCACTCAGACACTCACACACCTACTCAGAAATATACTCAAACACTTACTCAGGCACTAAGGCACCCACTCAGACCCATACAGCCACTCATATAGCTGCCCTCAGACCCTTCCAGACCTCGTACACCCACTCACAGACCCACAAAGACACATAAACACACTCACAGACCCAGTCAGACAGTCATGCACCCACTCACCTTTATACCAGCTACTCACACATAGAGCCACTCACACAGCGACAGAGTCACTGATACGCCCTCTCACATACCCATACAGCCACTCACACAGCAATCACCCACCTATTTAGCTACTCACACACCTACTCACTAACCAATTCAATCACTCACACAGGTATCCATTCACCCATGCAGCCACTCATGTACCAATTCACTCACCCTTACTCCCACTCACATACCCACTCACTCACCAATACAACCACTCACACAGCCATCAAGTAACCCATGCAGCTACTCACAACCACTTATCCATCTATACAGTTACTCACACACACTTATTCATCCATACAGCTACTCACACACCCACCTATTAACCAATACAGGCACTCACACACCCACTCACACACAGATACAGTCACACAGCCACTCACATAATATATGTTAGAAATAGTGTCACTCATTAGTAGTACACAAACTATACTAATTTAACTTTTATATACCTCGGTATATGTTTTAACACTCATTAACTTTTAGAAACCACTCCCAATCACTGGATCATGTAATTAGTGTTGTTATATATATATATATATATATATATATATATATATATATATATATATATATATATATATATATATATTCACTAAAAAAAACATAGGTTTTAGGCCTTATATAGTTAGGAATTAACATATAAAAAACCATTGAAATTCCTCCTATATAGTTAGCTGGACATTTTATTGATATAAAACCAATGAAATTCGACATAGAGTTAGGTGCACTAACTATTTAGCTGGACATTTTATTGACATAAAACCCAATGAAATTCCATATATAGTTATTTGCACTAACTATATATCGCGCACCCGCAATCCACTGCTGATGATGTCACATATTACATCATTCATGACATGGTCAGTGACATCACTGATGACATCACTGATGACATCTCAAATGACATCACTGATGACATAACTGATGACATCTCAAATGACATCACTGATGACATCATGACACACCAATACCAGTTACTACATACGCACTCACTGATTCCTACATCTACGCACACATTCACTCATTCACCCATACAATCACTCGTACATACAGTCACTCATTATTACAACACTGTCATATGCACTCATACACCTATGCAGACACTCACACACTGCCACTCATCCATGGAGTTACTCACACACCTAGTCAGTCCTGTTAAGAATCAATCACACTTCGATTTCCTCATCTATACAGTTAAACACAGAACACCTTACTTTTTCAAACATATACTAACACATACTTACTCTCTTATACAATTACTGATACAATGTTGAAAATGAGCCCATATTACTATTGATGCCCGGGCTGCTGGCGCAAGTCGCCTCTTAGTTCCCATTCTGAATAGTTACCAAATAAAGAGACGGGCGCTGGGAGCAGGAATCACAAGAACAGAGTTTTATTTCTCATGAGGAGAGCCTGTCATTTCGGACACGAAACACAGTGTCTTTCGGGAGGTGCTCTAACAAGTTCTCAGAGGCATCGCCTTTTATACCTTACAAAACATTCCTTATTACAACAACGACATTGTGAAACAAGAAAATGACATCCCCCTAATCCTCGTGTAAATCCCACCCCACATGTATCCACAATAGAAGCCCTTGACCTGCTGATAAGGGGAGGGGGTAATCAAACAGCTGAGCGTTCCGCCGATTCTTGGGATATGTGCGCCTGATCGTAGCCAAGGGGGTGGGGAGACCAGGATCAATAGTGGGTCCTTTGAGGAGGAGCGACTTCATACAATAAGGGGCAGTAAACAGTATCTCCCGGCTTAGGTGATGGCCTCGGACATGTGTGGACAGTCCATCGCGGAGGGAGGGTTTACCAACAGAGGGGTTATTCATGAAAGGAAAGGAGGTGTTGGTCAGGCGCGGCCGTGACTCCCAAGGACAGGGTCTTGCAGAAGAAGAAGGTTTATGACTTGCCCATGTGAGGAAGGAGGGGGGGAGCCAGGGTGCGCACAGGGACAGAGTCGCACAGGAAAAGAGGTCTTATGACCCGTACATGAGAGATCGGGGGCAGTCAGATACAGCTGGGGGGGTTATGTCAGCTGAAGCGAGGGATGCTTCTTCAAGAGGAAATGGGGGACTTTGCGTGGGTCAAGCAGGAGGGTTGCCTTTCATAGCAGGGTCGCGCAGAGGGAGAGGGTTTCATGGTCTATGCATGTGAGAGAGGGGGGGGTTCAAATACGCGCAGGAGGAAAGCCGGGGATTCCAATGAGCGGGCAAAAGGCCATGGTGCCTAAAAATGGCTATCAGGTACATGTGGGCACGAGCTTTTACTGGCGGAGTGGTGCAGTTAACATACAGGGAAGGGAATGGGAAAGGACAAATGAACGCTGCTTATGTACATCAATTTCGTTATTTTCCGCAGTCGCCGCTTTTTACATAACAAAGTTCATTTTCCTATTCTTCCTAGTTAATGGGCGTACATATAAACATGTGTCGTTGAGGAAATAACATTTGTCAGTACTAGCAGATTGCATACAACCATGAGCAGTCAATGTGATTGGCAGAATGCAGCATATAGGAAATTGCACTTGTTGGGTTCCTAACGTTCAAACGTACTACATAGCATAAATGCTTCCGACTTTCTCAAAAATGTGACCAATAAACATTTTGACCGGAATTCAGTCCAACAAGATCTCTTCGTCACAGTGTCTTTTTAACAGTGAGCCATCACTGGTAGGCTCTAGTCCGTGTCCTTTCGTTGGCGCTGTTGAGCACCGGCGGTGGAGCTGTAGGTCCAGCTCGGATCCATCCTTACGCGTTGCAGGGTGCGGTCAGTCCTCTGCTGTTAGACCACAGTCCTGTTCCCTAACCAATCCTCTTAGTGGCGCCTTATGCTCGGCACCTATATTCCTGTGGCGTAACCCCATTTCCACCTAAATGCTGTTCTTCCTTTCGGCAAAAAGTCACGTGGAAAAGGGGGTATGGTTCAGTAGTCGATGGGAGAGAGAGAGAGCGGAGTGGGGTCAGATTTCCTGGGACACACCAAAGGGACCAAGGGAGCAATGGATAACAAGCAAGCAGGCCCATCAACCGGGCTTGAAAAGGGGGACGGAGGCTTCAGGCACGCGTGGGTAGGCGGACAGAGGGCTTCAGGACAGCCTTTCATCCTTTCATTTACCACATTGGAGAGTACTGCCTCGTCCCGTATTCCTGTTGTGCTGTGGCTCCACCTTTGGTCGAGGTCGCATGTGTCCCATGATCTGCAGCCAGGCTGTGTGTCACGTCCGACCCTTCTCCTCCGATGGTCGTATATCTTTGAAGGGGTAAAAACAAGTTTTAGAGAACTGACAGGAGAAGAGATTTTTACATTCGAATTCCACCCGTAATCCTAGCACCTGGGTGTTATGCTCATTGGTCATAGTCAGAAGTCTATTACCATGAAGTAAGTATGTGGGTATTTCTACTGTGTTTGTACCAAGTCTAATCGGCGTTCATTCATGACACATATGGACAGAGGTGTCAGAACCCGTCATGGGAATACAATGGTGTGTGGTTCAACCTCGACCCAAAGTGAAGCCCGAAGATCCACAGAGCTATCATGGTCGGAGAGAGTCCGACTCTGGAGAGACAAAATGGCTGCCACTGTGCCGTGGTGCTGTGAGGTTGACGCTCTAGTCGTTTAAGCCTCGTTTTGGCGCGGAGGGTATGAGCGGGACGCAAGTTCTAGAAACTACGCACTTCACCTGAACCGTTAGCGAAGAAGAACCTGTATGCGTACTCTGACGAATCCCTTGAATCCTTAGATTAAAGTGTCCAGTTTTAAAGTACTCCATTTGCGGTTATCGCGAGTGTCGAGGAAACGTTATTACGGCGTGTTAATTCAAAAGCGTGATAACAACCCCCTTCCCCAAGTCCAAGTTTCCAGCGTCTAGTGACCCTCCGAAGAATCGTCGAAGTGTGATCCTGAGTTAAGGTGAATTCCTGTGGAGAAGAAGATTTCAGCGAACGACAGCGTTAGTCGACAACAGAGAGCTAAGTGTAGAATAACTAGTGTTTGGCCAAACTGAAGATATTCAAAGTGTCATAGTTAACTTGTCAAGTGCATACTCTGAACTTCTAAATCCTGTGTGATCGAGAGGAAGCAAAACTCCCTTTCTTGAACATTGAGTAAATGGAGAAATGTGAAAGAACTTTTAATGAATGCTGAGCCAAGAGGATAGAGAAATTCCGATTTGAGCACAGAGCGAAAAGAGGAACGAAAAGTCTTTTCCTTGAATGTTGAATGGCAAAGGGGAAGAGAAATCATTTCCTGAACTTTGTGTAAAAAGTCGGAAACAAGGATTGTCAGAACATTCCTCCTTGAGTCATTGCTGGTGTAAAGACTATCTATAAGTAAAGTTCCTGTCCAGGTTTTTTCCCAACTCAGAACAACTTTACAGAACCCCCGAAGCAGCGTTCTCAAGTAGTTAGTCAAGTGAGTATATTTAGAAGAAGGTAGTATCAGGGGTGACCATAGAATAGCAGTAGTTGGGAATTAACCCATTCGCTCTTGTCTTCCCTGCAGCAACAACTACTAGACGAAAAACAACTCATTCCATAGAAGAGAAGCAAGGTCCGGAAAAATATTAAGTGAGTTTAGGTTGAACCCGAGATCATTAGAGTTAGAATAGCGTAGGAAGGAAGAAACTAATGGTGTGCTCCTCTTACAGGTTTCCAATACGCAGACGCCCCTGAAGGAAGTAGTCTGAGGAAACTTTCCGGACCAGTCTCTTCTCTGTTTGTTATTTTATCCACACCCCCTTCCCGGAGGATGATGTGGGGAGGTTCTTATTGACCTGCCACCATCGTCTCTTGGGATTCGGGTACTAGCATCTAGTTCCTGAGCCTACCATCTCTGCTCCCGCGCAAGTACAGTCAAGGTGATTACTACCAGGTATGCTTGGAGCTCTGACAGAGTGAAGTGCCCAAGTAACTTTTGCACCTGAGCAGAGATGACCGAAGGAATAGATGTACAATCGTTAGGGACAATCTTAGACGCAATCCACAAGGAACTGGGAGCAGTAAGGGAAGAAAATCAGAATTTAAAACAAGAGGTAGTGAACGCCCGGAAGGAAACAGCCGAGCTAGCCCTGAGGTTGCACAGAACTAGTAGTTTAGAGCGGGAGGCCATGAATCCAGTGTTAGAAGCAACAAATAGGTCAACTACACAAGTCATACACTCCCTGTCCCCAGTTATCCCCCTAGCCGCCCCTGAAAGGTTTAGTGGGGACCCACAGAAGGCACAGATATTTCTCTCGCAATGCTCCTTGCATTTCCTGTGCCGTCCATCTATTTTCCCTGACGCGCAGTCCAAAGTAGCCTTCATCCTCTCGTATTTGAGCGGAGACGCAGCGGCCTGGTCCATGCCTCTAGTCACCAGAGAAGACCCGCTGTTGAGAAACTTCGAAAATTTCAAACAAGAGTTTCTTCGAATATTTGATCGCAGGAGGATCTCCCAAGTTGTGGACAACGAATTATTAGATTTGCGGCAGGGCAATCGAGACCTAATAGCATATCTGGCGCAGTTTAACAAGTTGGTGGTGGAGACGGATTGGCCAGAAAACAAACGAGCAGCAGTGTTTTATCGGGGGTTGAGAGACGAGCTGAAGGACGTGTTGGCCCAAATTCCAAATCGCCCAACGGAGATATCGGCCCTCATCGATTTAGTTCTAGAAATAGATTTTCGTCAAGGAGAGCGGCGAGGGGAAAAGAAGAAAGATTTCCGGACTGTCGTTCCCAGATTTGACAGGGCGCGTTCAGAGGGAACCCGAACCTCAGAAGGAAGCTCCGGAGTAGAACCCATGCAGATCGGAACCATCCGAGGGCCCCTAACGAAAGAAGAAAGAGAAAGAAGGAGAACGAACAACCTGTGCATTTATTGTGGTTCGAGTGGGCATTTTGTCCGAAACTGTCCGAAGAAACCCAAAGGAACCTTCAAGCCGAAGGAAAACTAGCGGCACCACCTGTGGCTGGAGTTGAACGGGTGGGTGCGATCATTGAAGAAACTCCAAAAGAACACCATGTGGCCAATACCCTACAAGCGGCGGCTCCACATCTGATTCTGTCTATGAGGGTGATGTTCCGATCGACGGTCCTGACCGAAGTCTCCATCATGGTAGACTCTGGAGCGACGGGAAATTTCTGTGACTTGCGTTTTGCGGACAAGGTGGGAATCAGAGCCATTCAAAAGGAGAAAAGTGAACCAGTCCGCGCCGTGGATGGAACTAACCTATCATCGGGGCCCATCGTAAGTCATACAGAGGTAATGGAACTGACCACCGCAGAGGGTCATCGTGAATTGATCCAGTTCAACCTGATTGATGCTCCACAGTTTCAGTTAATTCTTGGGCTACCATGGCTCACGGAGCATAACCCCACAATTGACTGGAGTTCCAGAACCGTTCACATGGACTCGAACTACTGTTGTGAGAACTGTTTTGCCCCGAGGGATAGTGGAGAAGTAATAAACCCAGCTCATGCCTTGAGTCTTGTAGAGCACTCCGTGTGCGCCATAAACACCCGCCTGGTCCCGGAGGTGTACAAGGAATTCGAAGGGGTGTTCAACGAAGTGGAAGCTGAGATGTTACCCCCACACAGAGCCTACGACTGCAAGATTGATCTAGAACCTGGAGCCAACTTGCCATGCAGTCGAGTGTACGCACTAACCGAGAAGGAACACCAACATCTGAAAGAATACCTGGACAAGTATCTGGAGAATGGTTTCATCAGACCCTCACAGTCGCCTGTCTCGTCGCCCCTATTTTTCGTGCCAAAGAAGGAAGGGGACTTGAGAACCTGCATCGACTACCGAGCAATCAATAGGATAACGAAGAAGAACAGATACCCTCTGCCCTTGATATCGGAGTTATTAGACCAAGTCAAAGGAGCTCAAGTCTACACAAAATTAGACCTGCGAGGGGCCTACCACCTGGTCAGGATGCGAGAAGGTGACGAGTGGAAGACGGCCTTTCGGACTAGATTCGGCCTATTCGAGTACCAAGTGATGCCCTATGGGCTATGTAATGCCCCAGCTGCCTTCCAGTATTTTATTAACGATGTCTTGAAGGAATTCATCGACCAGTGTGCCATCGTATATATTGATGACATCTTGATTTATTCCTCCGATGTGGCGAGACACCACGAACAGGTAAAAGGAGTTTTGAGAAAACTACAAGAGAACAAGCTGTTTGTAAAACTGGAGAAGTGTGCCTTCGACGTTTCCCAGGTCGAATTTTTGGGATTTGTCATTTCCCCGTCTGGCATCTTAATGGATCCGCGGAAGATAGAGGCAGTAACCACCTGGAAATCTCCAACGAGTGTGAAAGAGGTCCAAAGTTTCATTGGGTTTGCCAATTTCTACAGACGATTCATCAGAGAATTTTCCGGAAAGATTCTACCCCTTACCAGGCTGTTAAAGAAAGGAATAAAGTTCGAGTGGTCGAGAGAGGCCGAGGAAGCCTTTCAGAACTTAAAAGAAGCCTTTACTTCTGCACCAGTCCTGCTTCATGCCGATCCTTCGGAACCGTTTTATGTCGAGACCGATGCGTCGGACCAGGCGTTGGGAGGAGTCCTATCGCAGCGCCACAAGAGCACAGGTCAACTGCATCCAGTGGCTTACCGATCCAGAAAGCTGACTCCGGCGGAAATTAACTACACCATCACCGAAAAAGAATTACTGGCTATCAAGGATGCCTTCAAAGAGTGGCGGCATTATTTGATGGGGACACAGCATCAAGTCACGGTATTCACAGATCACCGGAACCTGAAGTTCTTGAAGTCCGCCAGAACGCTCACGCCAAGGCAACTCAGATGGTCCCTGTACTTTGCGGATTACGACTTCGTAATTACCTTCCGCCCAGGAGCGCAAAACGGGAAGGCCGACGCACTTTCCAGACTGGATACCGACCCTCAGAGAATGGCCATAGAGATTCAACCAATCATCCCTGTGAACAAGTTTATTGGAGCCACAGTTTCGGTCAATGTCCAAGAGGCCATAGCGGAAAGCATGAGTTCGGAGGACAAGCAAAATTGGGTTAAAGAAAACCCTGACAGGAAGATCATTCGTCAGTTGCCATATCAAGGGGAGGCCTTGTATGTGCCTACAACAGAATTGAGGCAACAGGTGATGCGTGAGTGTCATGATGATAAGCTGGCGGGGCACAAAGGAGAGAACAAAACTGAAGAACTGATAAAGAGACACTATTGGTGGCCTGGGATGTCAGCAGATATTGAGAGATATGTCAAGGCATGTGAGATCTGCGCGCAGGGAAAATCTGAAAGACAAGCACCTAAAGGGCTCCTGCAACCCCTGCCCACCCCTCCTTATCCCTGGCACACTGTAACTCTTGATCTCATTACCGATTTACCCTTGAGTAGAGGTTATGACACTATTCTAGTTGTTGTAGACGCTTTCTCAAAGATGGCCCACTTCATAGCATTAAAAGGGACCCCATCAGCTAAACAAGTAGCAGATCATTTTAACTCCCAAATAGTCAGGATCCATGGCATACCTAAGGTGGTCATTTCAGATAGGGGTGCTCAGTTTATATCCCACTTTTGGAAGGCATTCATGAAGGGTCTAGGTACAGAAGTTAGGTTTTCCACGAGTTATCACCCAGAGACAGATGGGCAAACCGAGAGGGTGAACCAAGAACTGGAGCAGTATCTTCGACTTTTCCTTCTGAAGGAAGAAATTCAGTGGGCCGATTACCTGTGGTCGGCGGAATTCGCCCATAACAATGCAAGAAACAGCTCCACTGGTTTCTCCCCCTTCTTCTTGAATTATGGGCGACATCCAAACGCATCAATCCGACAAATGGAAACGGCAGTCCCAGCTGTCGAGGACCTGGTGTCGCAGATGGGTCACATCCAGCAACAGGCAACAGACAATCTGCAAAAGGCTAAGGAGAAGTACAAGATTTATGCGGATAGGAAACGGCGCGCTGGTCCTCCACTGTCCGTGGGAGATAAGGTGTGGTTGAACACAAAGCATCTGAGACTAAAAGGTAATAGAAAATTTCAACCTCGCTTTATTGGTCCTTACCCAGTGGAGAAACAAATCAACCCCGTCACCTATCGATTGACGCTTCCTCCTAGGCTAAAGATTCATCCTGTCTTCCATGTCTCATTGCTAAAGAGAGCTTCTGCAGACCTGAGAATGCAAGCACCTCCTCAGCCAATTCACCTGGAGACGGGAACGGAGTTTGAGGTAAAAGACATTCTGGACTCCAAGTTTTCCAAAGGGAAACTGTACTACCTCATCGACTGGAAGGGTTATGGACCTGAGGAGCGATCGTGGGAACTGGAAGAAGATGTTCACGCTCCCAGATTGGTTCATTCCTTTCACCAGCGCTACCCCTCCAAGCCCAGAGGGAAGGAGCTTGCCTTGTTGGGGGGTACTGTCAGAACCCGTCATGGGAATACAATGGTGTGTGGTTCAACCTCGACCCAAAGTGAAGCCCGAAGATCCACAGAGCTATCATGGTCGGAGAGAGTCCGACTCTGGAGAGACAAAATGGCTGCCACTGTGCCGTGGTGCTGTGAGGTTGACGCTCTAGTCGTTTAAGCCTCGTTTTGGCGCGGAGGGTATGAGCGGGACGCAAGTTCTAGAAACTACGCACTTCACCTGAACCGTTAGCGAAGAAGAACCTGTATGCGTACTCTGACGAATCCCTTGAATCCTTAGATTAAAGTGTCCAGTTTTAAAGTACTCCATTTGCGGTTATCGCGAGTGTCGAGGAAACGTTATTACGGCGTGTTAATTCAAAAGCGTGATAACAACCCCCTTCCCCAAGTCCAAGTTTCCAGCGTCTAGTGACCCTCCGAAGAATCGTCGAAGTGTGATCCTGAGTTAAGGTGAATTCCTGTGGAGAAGAAGATTTCAGCGAACGACAGCGTTAGTCGACAACAGAGAGCTAAGTGTAGAATAACTAGTGTTTGGCCAAACTGAAGATATTCAAAGTGTCATAGTTAACTTGTCAAGTGCATACTCTGAACTTCTAAATCCTGTGTGATCGAGAGGAAGCAAAACTCCCTTTCTTGAACATTGAGTAAATGGAGAAATGTGAAAGAACTTTTAATGAATGCTGAGCCAAGAGGATAGAGAAATTCCGATTTGAGCACAGAGCGAAAAGAGGAACGAAAAGTCTTTTCCTTGAACGTTGAATGGCAAAGGGGAAGAGAAATCATTTCCTGAACTTTGTGTAAAAAGTCGGAAACAAGGATTGTCAGAACATTCCTCCTTGAGTCATTGCTGGTGTAAAGACTATCTATAAGTAAAGTTCCTGTCCAGGTTTTTTCCCAACTCAGAACAACTTTACAGAACCCCCGAAGCAGCGTTCTCAAGTAGTTAGTCAAGTGAGTATATTTAGAAGAAGGTAGTATCAGGGGTGACCATAGAATAGCAGTAGTTGGGAATTAACCCATTCGCTCTTGTCTTCCCTGCAGCAACAACTACTAGACGAAAAACAACTCATTCCATAGAAGAGAAGCAAGGTCCGGAAAAATATTAAGTGAGTTTAGGTTGAACCCGAGATCATTAGAGTTAGAATAGCGTAGGAAGGAAGAAACTAATGGTGTGCTCCTCTTACAGGTTTCCAATACGCAGACGCCCCTGAAGGAAGTAGTCTGAGGAAACTTTCCGGACCAGTCTCTTCTCTGTTTGTTATTTTATCCACACCCCCTTCCCGGAGGATGATGTGGGGAGGTTCTTATTGACCTGCCACCATCGTCTCTTGGGATTCGGGTACTAGCATCTAGTTCCTGAGCCTACCATCTCTGCTCCCGCGCAAGTACAGTCAAGGTGATTACTACCAGGTATGCTTGGAGCTCTGACAAGAGGTCAGACTCCTATCACTTGCGTATTTCACCGAAAACTCCGGAATAGGCAACATTCAGGGGAGACTCGTCCTTCTAACCCGAGCCTTAACAGTCTTACATTTCCCTTTAGAGCTGGCTAACTCTTTTAAACAAAGCGGGGGTGCAATCATCGAGATACAGGATTAAACAAGTTTCTCTCGAGGGGCGAAAGGTACTCATGGCCATTATATATATTGGGGACAGCAGCTGGGATCAATCAAGTGGGGCGGGGACGCCTCGGACATTCGCGCTTGGGTGCAAAGGGGGTGGGGCAATCTGGGCATTGGGGGTCAGTCTAGACGTTGGCGCTTGTCTCTGATGAACAAAAAAATAAGGTGCCATTAACATATAGTTCCCCTATAAAAGGTCAGATTGGGGGACCTTAGTCGTCTTACCTGTCCTTTCTTTCTTAGACAATTCAAGTTCCTTCATTTTGCAGAAAGGAGAGGTAGTAATATGGCAAATTACAATCATTTTAGTTTCTGTCAATTTCGCTGAACACCTTCGTGTTCAATAAGTATCCAATCAGACCGGTGCCAGCGAGGCACAATTTTACCATAAAAAGGAAGATGGAACAGGGGGACTCTCGTAGAGAGTGAGAGTCGTCCACAACCTAAACGAGCCATTCAGTACACGTATGACATGTAGAGAGAGAGAGAGAGAGAGAGAGAGAGAGAGAGAGAAATAGATAGAGGGAGAGAGAGAGAGAGAGGTGTACGAAAATAGGTCATTTAGTGTGCTCACAACACAGAACAGCAGGGGTCAGGTAACAAAGGGACGCAAACAGAGGGAAGACACAAACCCATACAGTACATGCACACAAAACTTCAGACGAAGGAAGACAGTACACGTATTACATACAAAGAGATTCATGACAAGACATAGAACAGTTATTGGCCAAAAAGATCTCTTTTTGCATGCTGCGCATCTTTAATATCCTATTTATCTACGGGCTGAGTTCTTTTTACCTTTTCCTCCCTTTTCCTCTTGCTTGCTATTTTTGCGAGCGTTCTCAATTACTAATACTTACACCTCGGTCAGCCGGTCGGAAATTAACCTGGTCAGGCTATTGCCCACGGTTGTATCTTAAACCACTTTTGAGTTTCTTCTTTTGGTGGGAAGTTCTCCAGGCTGAGGCAACAGAGGGTATTGATCAGGAGAATAGTCGGACAGCTTGGTTATATCTATAAGAGTGTGAGAAGGAGGTGGTACATTTCGAACATCAACAACATTTCTACCTTCCCAGACGGGTGGTGCCTGGGTAACCCTTACCCCGGGACTTTTCCTTGTCCTTTCCCTATCTGGTTAAACGTCATAGTTGCATTATCTAACGTGCTAATTTCGAGTCAATTTCCGTCATACAGTACTCGTCAAGTTTCTATGTCAGTCCATCCTCCCAGTTGCTACGTTCTAAGGAGGAACAGTCATATCTAAGTCTAGCATAAGTACTGTGCTCAGATCCCCTTTTTCTCCTTCTGTCTGTCGTTCGACCATCGCTCCTCCATCAACCGATGTTCCGACGTGACCTGCAGAAGGGAGGAGAAAGAAGGGGGTGGGGGCGGCATTCAAAACACATCAGCGCGCAATAGTCCGAAAATGTTTTTACCTACCACATACTCGACCTATCTCCACGGGGTGCATTCTCTACCATCTCGGCGTTTAAGCCCAGAGGGACCAGTAATGTTAGATAGATAATCATCGATGGTCTGCGTATCTACATGAATCACACGATCGTGGCCTTATAGGTCGTGTGCAAGGGTGGCGGTCAGGTGGTATTTCTGTGGTGCCGCTCAAGGGCGTCTAAAAACACTTTTCCGGCTGCCTGTGACACATAATGTAGCTGCTAAATATCGGGCCTTTTTACCCTTCAACCTTAATAAAGCTGCTCATTTTTCGTTTATATTAGAGACAGTAGTAATACATTAAAAAACACATTAATGCAACCACTACAATCATACTTTCCTTTTCAAAATACCTTTAATTAATAATGTTGGCGCACAAATACGGGCCTACAACCCAGTGGGCCGGCCACGGAGCGGACTGGAACCGTGCATAAGAGGAACGAAGTCGGTGATCATTTATTTCACAAAGTGCAGCAGTGCAATATAATCGTATTGAACTTTTCCTACAGGGCGAGTGTGATGTATGTCAAGAATTCAAGCTTTCAATAATATTACCTCATTGTCTACCTATTTACTCAAAGCCTAACGTTTATCAATTCATTGTCCAAATGCTCAATCAGTGCTTATTTCCTACCAATTCATCGCTTCCAAACATAATTAGTACCCACCCTAAATCAGTTCACTGTCCCAATACATAATCATTATCCATCTTATATCGCTTTCTTTTACAAACACATAATCAATATCCATCTTATCTACTTTCATTGTCCAAAACTGCACACATCTCGGAGCATCAAGGTTTTTGAGCAATCAGGGTGAACAGGGAGTTTGAGAGTTTCATTTTGTATCGGCGCCATTTTTGGGCGAGGTTAAGCAGGTCCCAGTATAGTCAGAATGTCTCCAATGACTCGTGGTTGGACCAGAACCTCTTTTGGCAGTTCAAAAAGTTTACTAGCAATATGAACCATCAGTCAAAAAGTGGGGAGGGCGGCAACAATCTTTCCTACCGGGTCATTCAGTTGTTCCACCGGAACTGAACAAATCTGTATCTTTGCAGGATTTTAGTCATTTCCAAACTGAGGCTGGCGCCGGCAGGAGTGTGCCGACGTCTCGTGGCTCCATCGGAGGACGGGGGCGGGGGGCGCCTCGTGGAGAGGTCGGCCCCCCTGGCTCTTTTAGAATCTTCAAGGTTGAGGAGCACAGGGCGTGCCCGTCCCGGGCAAGAAACCGCTTTTTGATGTGAACCCTCTTCAAGCAGGAGCGTTGGGGTGTCGCTGGAAGCCTCCACCTGGAGGGAGGTGGGGGAGGCTCGTTCGCGCCGCCTCCCCCTTCCAGCGACCCCGCGCCGTTCTCTGGCTCCAGCGCTTCGGTACGGCCGTGCCAGGCAATGAAGATGGGGGGGGGGGTCGGAGGCAAAGGCAAGACATCCCCCCCCCCTTCATGTGGCGGGACTACTTGCAACTCTCAAGGGTTGCCGCTGTGGCGGGACTACCTGCAACTCTCAAGGGTTGTCCAAGACATAATTGAAAAGAAAGGAGTGTTGTCGCAGCCATTATAGTGGAAAGAAGCGCTGCCGACCTCGCCTTGGCTTCGGTCTTCGATGATGGCCGGATCAGGCAAGAGAGGGGGGGGGTCGGTGGCTGAGGCAAGACATCCCCCCCCCGTGGCCTGCAGGGCAGCAGAAGAGGGGAAACGGAGAGACCTTTACGATTTTTCGGGCCGTCCGCCCTACAGCCTCCCCTTCCGATGGCGGCCAGCCAGGCCCTGCTCTGCACGCGCTGAGGCCTCGCCTTCCGGATGGGCGTAACCGCGGACCTGTTGCACTTCGGGAGCTTCCGGAATGGGGGTAGGTACCTATTGATTTGTATCTATTTCATGTGACCGTTATTTGGGCGTGGTGGGCAATGAGGCAGACATGTTGGGAGCAGGAATAGGCAGTGGAGCCTAGCTACCTCGTGGCTGTCTTGTCGTCAAGTTTTTCGCCATTTTATATTTCTATTACGAACTATTTCTAATGTTTCTTATTTTTAGTGAAGTCGAAAGCTCATCAGGGGGTTACTGACTTAGCCCGATTTCTTTTATTTTTCCTTTCTTTCCTTAGAGTGTTTCGAGCTAAAGTTTCTGTTAATAGGGTACGGTGATCACTTCATATTTTTATATGTCCTTTCATTAGGGGTACTCCTGGACAGACCGGATGAGTTACCTCCAATAAATGGTCCGGGTGGAACTAGATTATCGATCAGTGGGGAACACATGTCCCTTCATTATGGTATCATCCTGGACGGACCGAATGATGTACCTCCAATCACTGGGGTAGCCTCTTGGACAGACCAGATGGTCTACCTCCAATAAATGGTCAATGAGTGGGGAGCATATGTCCCTCCATTAGGGCAGCCTCCTGGGCGGACCAGGTGAGCTACCCCCAATAAATAGTCAATCAGTGGGGAGTGGGTAGGCCTGACGAATCATAAAGGGGCATAACCTACCCTTTACTACTTGCAAAGACTAGACAGAATATTGCTATTCCACGTTATTTGCAAACAGAAAATACCTCAAACAAACAATTCCTTGGACAACAATGTCCAGTCAATCAATCAATCAGTGGGGAGAAAAACAGGCATGACGGATTACAACGGGGACAAACGTCTGCATTACCTGCCCTTCGCTATCTGCAAAGGGAGACAGAATATTTCTATTTGTCTCTGTTTGTGGACAGGGAAGATCTCAAAGAGCAACAATCGATTATTTTAATCGATTTCAAACAATCAGTGGGGAGAAAGGTAGGCCTGACGAATCATAAAGGGGCATAACCTACCCTTCTCCATCTGCAAAGAGAGACGAACGTTCCTATTCGCCGCTGTTTGCAAACAGAGAATGTCTCGTTCTCAAGAAGAGAACCAATATTTCAAGTAGCCACCAAAGCTAAATGAACCAATAACAAACAATATCAGTATTCAAATACCGATTCCAATACAATCAATCAAACAATCAGATGGACAAAACCACCCTACCAATCAGGCGTAAAAACACCCTACTTAATCTTACCCGGACCGGACCATGCGGACAGTTCTTCGTCTTCCTCCTCCAGCGCCCGATCGTTCTCTTACTCTATGCCGCATTCCTGTGGGATTCCAGTCAGGACAGTAGGTCACTCGAGAGAGGTCCGTTCAGAATCGGTGAAGTTCATTCAATCGGCAGCCGGACGAGGGCCCTCTCAAGGCAGGTATACTCCAATCGTTTAGATGTTCACCTCATCGTCTGGATCTCTCTTACCGGACCTTATGTCACTGATGGGCCCCACGTTTGGGCGCCAATTGTTGAAAATGAGCCCATATTACTATCGATGCCCGGGCTGCTGGCGCAAGTCGCCTCTTAGTTCCCATTCTGAATAGTTACCAAATAAAGAGACGGGCGCTGGGAGCAGGAATCACAAGAACAGAGTTTTATTTCTCATGAGGAGAGCCTGTCATTTCGGACACGAAACACAGTGTCTTTCGGGAGGTGCTCTAACAAGTTCTCAGAGGCATCGCCTTTTATACCTTACAAAACATTCCTTATTACAACAACGACATTGTGAAACAAGAAAATGACATCCCCCTAATCCTCGTGTAAATCCCACCCCACATGTATCCACAATAGAAGCACTTGACCTGCTGATAAGGGGAGGGGGTAATCAAACAGCTGAGCGTTCCGCCGATTCTTGGGATATGTGCGCCTGATCGTAGCCCAGGGGGTGGAGAGACCAGGATCAATAGTGGGTCCTTTGAGGAGGAGCGACTTCATACAATAAGGGGCAGTAAACAGTATCTCCCGGCTTAGGTGATGGCCTCGGACATGTGTGGACAGTCCATCGCGGAGGGAGGGTTTACCAACAGAGGGGTTATTCATGAAAGGAAAGGAGGTGTTGGTCAGGCGCGGCCGTGACTCCCAAGGACAGGGTCTTGCAGAAGAAGAAGGTTTATGACTTGTCCATGTGAGGGAGGAGGGGGGGAGCCAGGGTGCGCACAGGGACAGAGTCGCACAGGAAAAGAGGTCTTATGACCCGTACATGAGAGATCGGGGGCAGTCAGATACAGCTGGGGGGGTTATGTCAGCTGAGGCGAGGGATGCTTCTTCAAGAGGAAATGGGGGACTTTGCGTGGGTCAAGCAGGAGGGTTGCCTTTCATAGCAGGGTCGCGCAGAGGGAGAGGGTTTCATGGTCTATGCATGTGAGAGGGGGGGGGGGGTTCAAATACGCGCAGGAGGGAAGCCGGGGATTCCAATGAGCGGGCAAAAGGCCATGGTGCCTAAAAATGGCTATCAGGTACATGTGGGCACGAGCTTTTACTGGCGGAGTGGTGCGGTTAACGTACAGGGAAGGGAATGGGAAAGGACAAATGAACACTGCTTATGTACATCAATTTCGTTATTTTCCACAACAAGTACACATTGATCTGCACAGAGTCACTCGCCTCCCAGCCAGTTACACACACACTCAGTCTTCCATACAAATACTTGGGCAACCAATCAATAATCTATATAGCCACTCATATAGCTACTGATCAACACATGCAGCAGCTTGCACAACAACAGACATATTGATGCACACTTTCAGACAGTTTAGTCACTAACCCATGCATTCAGTAAGACACATTCATTCACTCACCTACTAAATCCTTCATCCAGACACTTATACATCCACTCATTCTTCAATATGTAAAACATATTTAAACTTTACAGAAACACACAGTCACTGGATGATGTCATCAGTGATGTCATCAGTGATGTCACTGACCATGTCATGAATGATGTAATATGTGACATCATCAGCAGTGGATTGCGGGTGCGCGATATATAGTTAGTGCAACTAACTATATATGGAATTTCATTGGGTTTTATGTCAATAAAATGTCCAGCTAAATAGTTAGTGCACCTAACTCTATGTCGAATTTCATTGGTTTTATATCAATAAAATGTCCAGCTAACTATATAGGAGGAATTTCAATGGTTTTTTATATGTTAATTCCTAACTATATAAGGCCTAAAACCTATGTTTTTTTAGTGAATTTCATTGGTTTTTTAAAGGCTAATTCCTAACTATATATAGTGTATAACCTATGGTTTTTTCAGTGAATTTCATTGGTTTTTTAAATGCTAATTCCTACCTCAATAAGGCAGGCAACAGCCACAAAAGCGACAATAAGGTCGCCCACACATGTAACAGTCAGTCAACCCTTACAACTGCACACAAAGATGAGAGGATGTAGTGTTACGGCTAGAGCGGTCGACCCTGGAAGCCGGGATCCGGATTCGTGTCTTCGCAAGGACGCTCAACATCCTGTGATTCAGGGCAAATCACTTACGGGCTTATTTACAGCCAGTTGCGTCACTTTTAATATGGGAAAAAGTGACGCACCTGCGGCGCAAGGGTCCTCCCAGTCCCTAACAAAAAATGAGTGTGTCCATCTGTAACGAAACTGGTACTCCCATAAAGCGCTTTGTTCTTGGCTCTGTCTCGGGTCTAGTTTGCGCTATATAAAACTCTAAAAAAAATCTTTAAACCTATATGCACACACTACGAAGAAACTGTTTTATCCATGCTTACTGGGGTGGATGAGTCGCTGAATTATCCAGCCTGGCTCGAGCCAGATGCCTGGAGTGGCTCAGACAAAGGTCCTCTTAAACTCTACAGCCAAAACCAAGATGAAATATTATGCAGCTTTGTCTGGCACTCTCACCTCAAACTACAAACGAAAACATTCCCCACCCTACCGACCCTCAGCATTCGGAGATAGTGGGCAGCGCTCCACTGCTGTATTTTTGCCATTTTAACTGCTGGGGGAGGGGCGGGTGGGGGTTGGGGACTAGAACCAGATGGGCTTATAGTGAAGGTGCAGAGGAATGCTGAGAAAGGGGCAAGGCCGGGTTGTCATGTTTGTGGTTTTTCAAGCAGTTTTGTCATCGGATATGAACTGACGCATGCCCAGGAGGTATTCAAACATGGGACAAGCCTGTAGTCACACGTATGACAGTGTGAGCTTTGTGTAAAGTCTACTTCCGGGCGCTGCATTTCACTTGTGCCTCAGTGCACACCTGCCACTCTGGGGAATATCGAAGACCTTTTAATTTTTTGCTAGTATTTGTATCTGCTTACTGAGCCTCTCTTGAAATAATTCACTTTGTTAAATGAGGCAAAGCCACTGATATCAACATAACAATTGTGTCCTGCCTTCCTTTGCTTTGTTCTGTGATCTAGAAAAACGTATAGTGTCAGATAGATTTATCATGTAATATGTGCATTTATTAAACACAGTACACTGATTTAGCTCATAAAATAGTTCAATGCAAGAATTTACGTTTGGTTTAAAACGGTGTCTCTGTTGTTCAAAGTGTAGTCAGGAAACCAGGGATCAGGCCTGGCTTCTCCCCTTGACCACATTGTGTTCTTAGGCAGTTACTGTGCCTGCTTTTCCTTGATCAACACATTTGAGTGCTCCCTGAAATGCACATGCTTGGGGTTCATGCTGTTCAAAAACCTCTCTTGTATATGGTTTAATATCATATAATGTTGCTCCATTTAACAATATAGCCAATACCAACGTCTTCAATGTTTCTAATATGTATCACTAAATGCAGAGATGAAATGTGATGTACTGAATCGAAACACTTCAAAATGTTAAAGAAACACACTTTTTTCAATCAAAAAATATTTTGGGGTATTTACGTATCCAATATGTTGATGTTAAAGGCATGAGAGACCTCCTGGCTCCGCTCTGACTTGGGTCTCCTTATTAACTTGCTGGCTTGCCCAGACTCCAAGTCACAAACCATGACATTCAAATCACTAGACACAAAAAGCTGCTATAAACTAATTGGCAGGGCAATCTCAGTACCAGGATCCATGGCACACAACAACCTGGACAGCACACCACATGAACATAGCAAGTGCACATGCACATACTTGTATTTGTGTTTAGTATTTCTACAGCGCACTATCACCCGGAGGCGTCTCTTTTCATTGTAAAACTTCTTAGCTTCAGGAGTTAGTTCTCCAGAAATCAATGATAACAGAGCTCTTAGATCCTGTATGGCTCAGTGAGCTAAACACTTCCAGCTGGCATCTGCTGTGGTCTGGGGTCAGAAGTTTGAAAAACAGAAATTACATGCAAGTGGGCCAAGAAGTGCTTACATTTGTGATGGTATTTACAACAAGGGGTGGTGAGGGACAGAGTCTCTGAATTAAACAGAATACTCTCACCCAGTCAAGAGATCAGGGCTAGATCCAACACCGTTTTTTAGCTCACTGCACCATCCCAGTTTCAGAACCTGGCTGTATGCAAATTAGTCTGTTCCTGTCCCAGTGCATGATGGGAACAGGGCAAACCAAACTACAAAAGCCAATTCTTACACTGGGAAGGAAACAAGCTACCGGGGACAGTGAGATAAATAACGGTGATGGATCAAGCCCTGATCTTTGGACTGGGTAAGAGTGGTCTGCTCAATTCAGACACTCTGTTCATCACCACCCCCCTTTTGTAAATCGTTTTTGGCCACTATAGGTGTGGCAGGGTATACTCAGACATGAGTCCCTTTCTCACTGCTCCATCAGGATTCAAGCAAGCCGGGCCGAAGAGGCTGAAATGCCAGAAACCGGTCCCCGGTAGCTTGTCTCCTTTCTGGTAAAGAATTGGCTTGGTAGTTTAGTCTGCCCTGTTCCCATGATGCACTGGGCCAGGGACAGACTGATTTGCATATAGCCAGGTTCTGAGCTGGGATGGGGCAGTGAGATAAATAACGGTGATGGATCAAGCCCTGATCTTTGGACTGGGTAAGAGTGGTCTGCTCAATTCAGACACTCTGTTCATCACCACCCCCCTTTTGTAAATCGTTTTTGGCCACTATAGGTGTGGCAGGGTATACTCAGACATGAGTCCCTTTCTCACTGCTCCATCAGGATTCAAGCAAGCCGGGCCGAAGAGGCTGAAATGCCAGAAACCGCTCCCCGGTAGCTTGTCTCCTTTCTGGTAAAGAATTGGCTTGGTAGTTTAGTCTGCCCTGTTCCCATGATGCACTGGGCCAGGGACAGACTGATTTGCATATAGCCAGGTTCTGAGCTGGGATGGGGCAGTGAGATAAATAACGGTGATGGATCAAGCCCTGATCTTTGGACTGGGTAAGAGTGTTCTGCTCAATTCAGACACTCTGTTCATCACCACCCCCCTTTTGTAAATCGTACATTTGTGATGGAGCAACCCTTGGTCATTTCATTCACTTTTAGAATGATGAATCGTGAGTGAAAACCAAACTATTTTTATTGTGAGCTGTGTATGATGCCTATTCTGCTCAAACCCAGTTTCTACAGTAACCTCACGTGTAACTGAGCATCTTTAAACAGAAGACTACAACATGGTATGCCTCGAAGGTCAAATGGTTAGTGACACCTGCTATTTAAAAGAGTTTATTCATCACAGAGGTGCAGTATGACGAGCT
Organism: Lissotriton vulgaris; assembly: GCF_964263255.1. Classification (NCBI taxonomy): domain Eukaryota; kingdom Metazoa; phylum Chordata; class Amphibia; order Caudata; family Salamandridae; genus Lissotriton; species Lissotriton vulgaris. The sequence goes on from NW_028247983.1 coordinate 95,112, forward strand.
ATGAAAAAATGTGAGATGTTAGTAGTAAATTGGAAAATGCTCGAGGTTATCTCAACAAGTTTCTTGCTCATTGAGTAGCTCCGTTTAAGCAACTGGAGAATAACTCTTACTTAAGCCGGTGCACTCACCGGATCCCGGGGTCGGCTCCCGGCAGCTTCCGGCTTCCTCTGTCCTGTCCCGGGCCGGCAGCCAATCAGAGCGCTGCCCGGGGAATAAGGTCACGTGATGTCCCGCAGTTCCTCTTTAAACAGAAGACTACAACATGGTATGCCTCGAAGGTCAAATGGTTAGTGACACCTGCTATTTAAAAGAGTTTATTCATCACAGAGGTGCAGTATGACGAGCTATGAAAAAATGTGAGATGTTAGTAGTAAATTGGAAAATGCTCGAGGTTATCTCAACAAGTTTCTTGGTCATTGAGTAGCTCAGTTTAAGCAACTGGAGAATAACTCTTACTTAAGCCGGTGCACTCACCGGATCCCGGGGTCGGCTCCCGGCAGCTTCCGGCTTCCTCTGTCCTGTCCCGGGCCGGCAGCCAATCAGAGCGCGGCCCGGGGAATAAGGTCACGTGATGTCCCGCAGTTCCGCCCCCGGCCTGCCTGACTTCCTGGTCGCGGACGGGCGGCAACAGCGGGGACAGCGGGACAATTTCAGCGGGCAATGCCGGGTGGGCACAGGCCTGAAAGATGCATAAAGCATAAAGCGCTCCCAAAGCGCTAGTGGCAAAGTACAGCGCAAAATCGCAGGGTGCCAACACTGGATGAACTGCTGACAGCCAATCAGATCTCACGATGAGATGCTGACAGCCAATCAGATCGCACGATCAGAGATATGTCGTTAGGCTCCGCCCAGATATATAATTTGATTCTCTTTTAATTTTCTCAGGAACCACTGAAGGGATTTACACGATTTTACCAAAAGCGTGATCTGCATACCAGACACTACTATTTTGACAAGTTTGGTTTAATTCCCTTCAGTGGTTCAAGCTGTAGCCGAGTCTAAAGGTCCTATGGAAAATAACATTGGGAAAACACGTTTTGGGACCCCCCTTTTTTCTCAGCCGCCACTTGACGAATCCCCCCCAAATTTTCAGGGAAGGAGCGGAGCGAGCCATCTTCTCTGAGAAATTTGCGAAGATTCATCAACCAGGGCCAAAGTTATTCCCAATAGAATGTTGCGGATTTCCTATGGAAAACAATCCTAACTATATATACCTACTGGCTATCGCCAGTAGGTAATATATGTATATATATATATATATATATATATATATATATATATATATATATATATATATATATATATATATATATATATATATATATATATATATATATATATATATATATATATATATATATATATACACACACACACACACACATACACGTGTTACCATCCTTGTGGGGACTATGTGTTTTCACCAGCCTTGTGGGGACTAACCCTTCCCAATGTTTTAAAAATATACCAATAACAGAAAAATGTTAAGAAAAAATTCATAATACAGGATCCTGCTTCAATTTTACAAATATGTTGTTATTTAGTCACGCGCACAGAACCATCATTGTGGGGACTTGGACATGTGTTACCATCCTTGTGGGGACCTACTCAATAATTCTCATTTCTGATTGAATACACTCATTATCTAATAGATAAATGCTATTTTTCAGTGCCATACATGCATAACATGATACTTTAGTCAAATTTGAATAGGTCACTATGTCTTAGGTGCACCTAGAACAGAGATTTGTCTAATAATGCATTTTACAGTAGAAAATGATCATATATATAAAGTGCATTGACAGGGATTCACGGATGTTTAGCCTATTACTGAGTGCACACAAACATTAAGGAATATGAAAACAACACATAGTTAAATTAATTTAGAGGCTTAAGATCCTGCAATGGGGTCAGATGGCAAAACCAAGTTGCCATCTGACCACCTAGTTGTTTTTCATCAACCTCACCAATTGGCACCATCTACGTATGGCTGTGCATTAATAGTCCCCAAAGAGATGGCATGAAATTATGATCATATTCTAAAGCTGACAGAGTAAGTGTATGATGATGATAATTTTCAAGCCCCCACAGAGATATTGCATGATTAGATTGATGCCCAAGTCCCTACAGATATTGTGGTTTTGGTGTACGATGATAGTCATGCTGCAGTTCATGCAGAAATAACACTATTACAGTAATGCACAGGTACCACAGAGGTAGTTTGTGATTATAGGAATGCCCAGGTCTCCACAGAGATAGTGTGGTATTATAGCCATGTTCAAGTCCCCACAGAGATATTGTGTGATCATATTCACGTTCAAGTCCCCACAGAGATAGTGTGTGATCATAGTAATGTTCAAGTCCCCACAGAGATAGTGTGTGATCATAGTAATGTTCAAGTCCCCACAGAGATAGTGTGTGATCATAGTAATGTTCAAGTCCCCACAGAGATATTGTGTGGTCATAGTAATGTTCAAGTCCCCACAGAGATAGTGTGTGATAATAGTCATGTTCCAGTCCCCACTGAGATAGTGTGTTACTATAGGAATGCCCGGACCCCCACAGAGATAGTGTGTGATTATAACCATATTAAAGTCCCACATAGAGAGTATTATGATAGTGTTGTTCAAGTGTTGTAGAGAAAGTGTTCGATGAGTCATTCTGATATTCATTCAGAATTCGTATAGCGCTTAATTATAGTCACTCTCAAGACCCCGTTGACAAAATGTGTGATTATATATCATGTTCAAGTCCCCTCAGATATAGTGTGTGATTATTGTTATGTTACATCTCCGCAGAGATAGTATGTGATTACAGTCATGTTCAGGGCCCCACATAGAGAGTGTTATAACAATGATGCTGAGGTGCTTGCTGTTATAACAGTCATGCTGAGGCTCCTGCAGAGGTAGTATGTGATAATAATGTTCCCTAGGTGCCTGCTCAGGTAGTGTGTATTACAGTCATGTTCAAGTGATGTTGAGATATGTTGTGATTATACTGAAGCTTAGGTCCCCAAAGCAATATTGCATGATTAGGGAGGCCCACTAAGATGGTGATTATTGACCTATAGAGAAAGTGTGTGATACATGTTAAGTTCCAATCCCTCTAAAGACAGTCTGTTATGATATACATGTTGATGTCCCTGAAGAGATAGTATGTGATGACAGTCATATTCAAGTCCCATAAAGTTAAAGTATATTGAACCCACGTCCCCACAGAGATAGTGTAATTATAGACATGCCAGGTCCCCATAGAGATATGTGTGATGAAATTCATGTTCAATTACTAAAAGATAGCGCTTGATTGATTATATTGATGCCCAGGTCCCCACAGATATAGTGTGCGATTATAGTGATGTCCAGGTCCCCACAGAGATAGTGTGTGATTATAAGGATGCCCAGGTCCCCACAGAGATAGTGTGTGATTATAAGGATGCCCAGGTCCCCACAGAGATAGTGTGTGATTATAGGGATGCCCAGGTCCTCACAGAGATAGTGTGTGACTACAGGGAAACCGGGTCCCCACAGAGATAGTGTGTGTTTATATGGATGGCAGGTCCCCACAGAGATAGTGTTTGTTTATGGGGATGGCAGGTCCCCATAGAAATACTGTGTGTTTATAGGGATGGCAGATCCCCATAAAGATATGTGTGATGATAGTTATGTTCAATTACTCAAAAATAGCGTTTGATTGGTTATATTGATGCCCAGGTCCCCACAGAGATAGTGTGTGTTTATGGGGATGGCAGGTCCCCACAGAGATAGTGTGTGATTATAGGGGTGCTAGGTCCCCACAGAGATAGTCTATAATTATAGAGATGTCAAGCTCCCCACAGTGATAGTGTGTAATTATAGAAATATCCAGGTCCTCACGGAGTTGGTGTGTGATTATAGCGTTACCACAGTCCCCGCAGAAATAGTGTGTGATGACAGTCTTGTTCAATTGCCCACAAAGGTATTGTTTGATTGATTATATCGATATCCATGACCCCACTGAGATAGTGTGTGATTATAGACTTGTTCAAGCCCCACAGAGATAGTATGTCTCCACAGTGATGTCTGTGATTATAGGTTTTATGAAGACTTAAACAGATAGTCATAATCTAGTGGTTTAGCAAACTAATGTAGCCACTTCAACAGTGGCAGCTGCTCCACTAAGGTGGAAGAGCGTCGCCCCACTGCTTTAAAGCAGGGCAATGGAAAAAAGGAAATGATAATAATGGACCGTATTATCATTTTATTTTTAGTATTCCAGTAGACATGGTGTTTCTGGTTGGCTAGGGTATGCAGGTATGGTAGGGCAGAACCCATCAGTCTAGTAAGGGTAAGATAGTAACACATCAAAGACAACCCCTGGCAGAGCAGTCAGGCTTATCCCAGAGGCAATGTCTAAAGCGTTTGCACAACGCACTCACACAACAGTGACACTTTAGGCACACCATAAAAAGCGACTCCACACAAGGTTACATAAAAATATCTTTTGTATTATTTATTTTTTTAAAGTTAGACCACAATCACATAAATCACTGTGCCACTAGGCACTTTGTCATGACATCACATAGTCATACACCACTTTTGCCAATTGGATAATTGTCATAATTAACAATGTTAGTGAACTTTAGTAAATACTTATAAGTGAACACCACACTGAAAACATAAGGCCTAACATTACAGTTAGTGCAATCAAGACAATAACGATTAGTTGAACATGTTTCCGCTTGAGCCGGTGTCACCAGTCTGACAGGGCAATCTTTTAAGATAGTTGCTTCCAGCTTTGTTAACACCCAACTACATCCCCTCTACATCCCCTGCCTTCTTCTACATGAAAATGCTCCACTGGTTCCCGTAGAAACAGGGAAAATGCCAGGAAAACAGAGACGCCCTACGGGGCAAGAAAATGCCAAAAGATCTCCTGCCTGCACAACGGGGAGAGAGCACAGTCTATGGGTGCTTGTGCTCACCAGCGTGATAGGGCCACTGGCCTGCACTCTCTGCAGGGAAACACTACCGGTTTCCATGGAAGCAGGGGAATGACAGAAGTACAGGGGTGATCTGCGGGGTAAGGAAACACCAAAGGTTCTTACATTTGGAGATCAGCCCACTGGGAGGTCTTTTTGTTGGTGCGAGCACACTATCCCTGGGTACTCGCACTATCTAGCGTGATGGGTCCACCTGCCCCCACTATTCACAACAGCGGGGCCAGAAGCCAAGGGGAGCCAAATGCCTCCGGTACAGCTCCGTAGTGTGGCATGGGTACGAATCTCTTCATGTTTCGCTGCAAGCGGCCTGGTGCAGCTGGGAGGCACTTGCCTTCCTTAGTAATGCCCGCACCCAGGGGCTCACATCGGCCACCTAGGGTCTCACAACGGCTGCGTGTGGAAGCATCTGAATGGACACGTGAGGCTCTGGTCACTTCCGGGTGCGGCTGGGCCACATCTTCTGACAGCCAAGGGAACTCCCGGGCCGATATTCCTTGCTGCTTGGGCATGACCTCGCAGCCATGTAGCAGAGCCCCGGCTGCTGGCTCACATAAACAAAGGCATGCAATACGAGAGGGAGAGCGTTTTGTTCCGTTCACCTCCTCCTTCTCAATGTTCAGGCCCTAGATGAGGGAGCTGTGCTGCAAATGCTGCAGGGTAAAAGCGCTCCTGTATGGGGTTAGCACAAATTGAGCCAACTCCTTGGGCAACAGAATTGAAAACGCTTTCCACGCGCTATTAGCAAACAGGGAGGCAAGCACTACCTCGTCCCTGGAGACACTGGGGCAGAGAACAGGGCACAGGCTGGCTAGCACGGAAGGTTCCTTAGCAGAGAGGCAGTCACTTCAGCCACCCAGCAGGCAGCAGGTTAGTTTCACAAGAAGGTATTCACAAACAGCGGTTCCTCCTGGCACACAGCAGTCATTGGGTACGTGCCCCACATAGTGTCTTTTTATTTTCATGGGGTCATAGCCCCTGTATTTATAGTGCCAAAGTCTTTATTCTGAGGGAACTTCAACCACATATTAGAAGTGCACAACACTGCCGTTCATATTGAAAGCCTTGGCACCAGACACACCACAGGGGGTGGAGCCATTATTTTGGAAGGTAGGCACAGACCTATTCAGGTGCATGTGCAACTCCTCCCACCACACCAAATGAAGACCAGGCCTATTCAGGTGCAAGGAAAACTCCCCCTGCCACTCTAAATTCAGGAAAGGTCTATTCAGCCTAGCACTGAGTCACCTGGGCAGGACACACCTCAACCACCCCAGGGACTAGAGTGAATGCACATCCCTTCTCTGTCAGTCAAAACCAAACAGTCAATACACATCAGGCAGGCGCAAAAACTCATAAGCACACAGAAATATCCACTTCTAAAAGTGGTGTTTCTAACTCTGTTTTCACCAATAAGCAGGATTTATCACTAGCATGCCTGCCCGCTATGGGCCCCAATGTTAAAAACTGCCTGCCTTTCCGTGGTGGCGTTGCCGCCACGGAAAGGCACATCCCAGCCTGCATACAAATATGGATGACGGTGTCTACCAGACACCGCCACCATATAAACTGCTTTTCCACCCTGTAGGCAATCGGGTGGATTGCCTACCTGTGGAAAACCGGCGGACAGTATTCCCATTCGCTGGGGTCCCCCCGCCATGGTAATGTGGCGGGGGAAGTTAGAGGCGGGCGGGGGTTTTTGGCGGGTGGATCGCCACCGCCATACGGGCAGTGGCGATCCACCAGTTATCATAATGAGCCCCTTAATATTCCCTTGCCGCGCAAAAAACCCATACCCACCCTAAGCCCTAAGAAATCCCTTACGATCCAAAAACTCACACCCACCCTAACCCTGAAACATCCTTTGTCACGCAAAAACCTATATTCACTATAAACCATAAAATATACCTTGCTACCCAAAAACCTATACTCACCCTAAACTATAAAAAAATACCTTGCCACCTAAAATCCCATACCCATCCTAAACCCCCAATATTCCCTTGGCACCAAAAAACCCCAAACCCATCATCAACCCTAAGGCACAACTTAGAATCCAAAAACCCATAACCGCCCTAAACCCAAAAAATCCATTATCACCCAAAAACTCATACCCACCCTAAACCATAAAATTTCCCTTGCCCCCAAAATCCCACACCCACAATAAACCTTAAAAATTCCCTTGTGACACAAAAACCCATACTTTACTTAAACCCTACAAAATCCCTTGCCACCAAAATCTTAAACCCGTCCTAAACGTTAAAAATCCCCATCAAACCCACAAAACCCATAACCACCCATAACGCTAACAATCCCTGACCACTCAAAAACTACACCCACCCTAACCACCAATAATTCACTTGCCACCCAAATACCCATTCCCACCATAAAAAATCCCTTGAGTCCCAAAAACCCATCCAAACACTAAAACCTAAATTATTCATTACCACCCAAAAAACCCATTTCAGCCCTAAACCCTAGATGTTCCCTTGCCACCCAAAACCCAAGCACAGCGTAAACCCTAAAAAAGCCTTACCACTCCAAAATCCATACCCACCCTAAACGCTAAAAATTCCCCTATCACCCAAACACCCATACCCACCAGAAACCATAACATTTCCCTTGCCCCCCAAAAATCCAGCCCACGCTAAACCTTAAAACAGCTCTTATCACCCAAAAACCCATATCTACCCTAAGGCAAACCTTACAACCAAAAAACCCATAATCACCCTAAAAATTCCTTATCACCCAAAAACTCATGCCCACCCTAACCTTAAAAATTCCCTTGCCACCCAAAAACACACACACCCATCCTAAATGCTAAAAATTCCATTGCCACCCAAAAACCCATACCCACCTTAAACCCTAAATAAATCCCTTACCAACCGAAAACCTACACTGACTGTAATCCCTAAAAATTCCCTTGCCACCCAACAACCCCATACTCACCGTAAACACAAAATGTTCCCTTGCCACCTAAAAACCCATAACTACCCTAAAAAAAAAACCTTACCACACAAATATACCCACACCCACCCTAAACCCTAAAAATTCCCTTGCCACCCAAAAACTCACACCCACCGAAAAACCCATACAAACTATAAACCCTAAAAAAATCATTACAACCCAAAAAAAACACACACTAAAGCCTAAAGGTTCCCTTGCCACCAAAAACCCCTACCCACCCTAAAAACTAAAAAATCCCTTACCAACCAAAAACCCACAAGGACACACCCACCCTGAGCCCTAGAAAATCCCTTGCCACCAAAAATCCCACACCCACCCTAAACGCTAGGAAATCCCTTGCCACCCAAAAACCCATACAAACACTAAACCCTAGATGATTCATTACCACCCAAAAATCCATACCCATACAAAACCCCAAAAATGAATTTGCCACCCAAAAATCTATACCCACCCAAAACTCTGCAAAATTCCCTTGCCACCTAAAAACCCTTTCCTGCCCAAAACCCTAAAAATGCCCTTGCCACCCAAAAAACCCATTCCCACCCTAAACCCTAAGAAATCCCTTACAACCCAAAAACCCATACCCACCCTAACCATAAAAATGCCTTTGCCACCCAAAAGCCCATACTCATCCTAAACCCTAAAAATTCCCTTGCAGCCCAAAAACCCATACCCACCCTAAACCCTAAGAAATCCCCTACCACCCAAAAATCCATACCCATCCAAAACCCCCAAAATGCCCTTGCCACCCAAAAAACCTATTCCCACCCTAAACCCTAAGAAATCCCTTACAGCCCAAAACCCCATACCCACCCCTAACCCTAAAAATGCCTTTGCCACCCAAAAGCCCATACCCATCCTAAACCCTAAAAAATCCCTTGCAGTCCAAAAACCCATACCCACCCTAAACACTAAAAAAGCCCCTACCTCCTAAAAACATATACTCACCATGAACCATAAAAAATACCTTGCCAACCAAAATCCCACGCCCACCCTAAACCCTCAATATTCTCTTGGCACCCAAAAACCCATAACCACCCTCAACCCTAAAGATTCATTACCGCCCAAAAACTCATACCCACCCTAAACCCTAAAGATTAATTATCACCCAAAAACTCATACCCATCTTAAACCATAACATTTCCCTTGCCCCCATAAACCCGCAGTCACCCTAAACCTTAAAAATTCCCTTCAAACTCATACCTACCCGAAACTCTAAAAATCCCTTTCCTCTCAAAAACCTACCCCTACCTTTAACCCAAAAATGTAATTTGCCACCCAAAACCCCATACCCACCATCAAAAATCCCTTGCCCCCAAAACCCATGCAAACACTAAACCCTAAATTATTTTTTACCACCCAAAAAACCCATATCAGCCCTAAACTCTATATGTTCCCTTGCCACCCAAAACCCATGCCCACCCTAAACCCTAAAAAATCCCTTTGCACCCAAAAACTGACACCAGACCTAAACCTTAAAAATTCCCTTGCGACCCAAAAACCCATACATCCAGTAAAATCTACAAAATCCTTTGCACCAAAAATCCTACACCCACCCTAAACAATAAAAAATGCCCTTGTCACCCAAAAACCCATACCCAGCCTAAACCCTAAAACATCCCTTACCACCTAAAAATCGATACCCACCCTAAATGCTAAAAATTCCCTGATCACCCGAACACCCATACCTACCTGAAACCATAACATTTCCCTTGCTCTCAAAAATCCACACCCACAGTAAGCCTTAAAAAAAGCACTTTTTGCCTAAGGCAAACCTTACAACTAAAAAACCCATAATCACCCTAAACCCTAAAAATTCCTTATCACCCAAAAACCCAAGCCCACCTTAAACCTTAAAAACGCCCTTGCCACCCAAAAGCCCACACCCATCCTAAATGCTGAAAATTCCATTGCCAACCAAAAATCCATACCCACCGTAAACCCTAAATAAATCCCTTACTAACCAAAAACCTATACCCACCCTAAACCCTAAATAATCCCTTGCCACCTAAAAAACCATACCCACCCTAAAAAATCCATCGCCACCCAAAAAACCAATACAAACAATAAACCCTAAGTAATTCATTAACACCCAAAAACCCACACCCACCCTAAACAATTCTGTACCACTTAAAAACCTATACCCATCTTAAACTCTAAAAATTCACTTGCCAACCAAAAACGCATACCCACTCCACACCCTAAAAATTCCCTTCCCACCCAAAAACCCACACCCACCCTAAAAAATCCCTTGCCACCCAAAATCCCATACAAACCCTAAACCCCAAAAGATTAATCACCATCCAAAAACCCATACCCACACAAAACCCATGCCCACCCTAAACCTTTAAAAAAAAACCTTACCATGGAAATACTTATGCACACCCTAAGCCCTAAAAAATACCTTACCACCCAAAATCCTATACCAACCCTAAGCCCTAAAAATTCCCTTCCAACCTAAAACTCACAACCACCCAAAACCCCAAGAATTCCCTTACCACCCAAAAACCCATACCCTCCCTAAACCTTAAAAAAATCTCTTACCACCCTAAAACCCATAAACACCCTAAACACTAAAGGTTCCCTTGCAATTCAAAACCCATACACCATAAAACCTAAACAATCCCCAATCACCCAAAAAACCATACTCATCCTAAATTCTAAAAAATCCCTTACCACCCAAAATCTATATTTACCCGAAACCCTGAAAAATGTAGCACCACTCAATAGTCCAAGCCCACCTTATACCTTAACCCCTTCGATGCTTGTGACAGAACCATTCCGTCATCAGTCACGGTTGGGCTGTGCTAATGACGGAATGGTTCCGTCACAACCACACCCATTTAGATCGGGGCCAGCACAGGGGGAAAATTCCTTTAGCAGTGATGAGGTTAAAAGAACCACCACTGCTTTCCTCCACGGGTAACTACAAGGTATGGTTGCTTCCCTGTGAGCCTATCACCATGAGTCTTTCTATGTATGCCACTACAGTACTAGGTATAAGAGATGCTGCGACAATAGTTGGCTATAGTGTGCATCTATTGTCAGTCACTACTACTTCCCATGTTGCACTTGTTTAATGTGATGGAAACTTCACTGCTAAAGTTAGGAGAGTCTCAAAAGTGTGTCATTCTGTAAATTGGGTTTTGGTTCTGAAATGTTTGGGCTGTACCGTCTTACTCCTCCAATGTGCTTCTGTAGAATAGGTAATCAGCTTAAACTGCTGCAACATGAGCTGCACATGTTTTTGTCTGAGGAAAATATGTTTTTCTGCTGTTTGCTCTTAATCTGAATGTGGGTTAGGAAAGCTTGCATTTCTACTTACCACACTGTAAATTCTGTGTGTGGGTGTGAGATGCTTACAGAGCTGCTGCCTACTGCCTGATGCCTGATCTGCGTGTATTAGGGAAGTGTGTACTCCTTGCGCTTGAGGAAAAGTGTCCTAGCTCTTGTGTCTATATTGTGTACATTCAAGGTTTCACTATGTATGGCCATGCTATACATGCCCTATGTGTGAAAGTAAGTTTGTACTACTATTGTCTGTATTGTACCTGTTGCATATCCGAGTGACTCTTCCACTACTGCTGCAATGGTGTACCTGTTCGATGTGTGTTGTAGAAGTTAGGGAAAACGTTTTCATTATATAAACTTCAAGGCCATTTGGTTGGTCCATAATTGTACTATATAAGCTGTAAGAAAGAAAAGTTGACACTGTAAGACAGTGCCTTGTGTGTATTGTCACAAAGCACATGTGTGAGGTATAAATGTACCTTTATGGCAACTTGCCTTTCCGAAAATGGAATATCCACTATGCTCCAGGAGCGAAGGGGAGTTTTAATGATAATATTTAATGTAAGTATAGATGTCAGGGAGCAAGCATCTGTGTCTAACCAGTGTGTGTCCAAGTCATCTGAGTGGGCTGATAATGATTCTTCTAGCATATTAATGAATAGGTCTGATTGAATTTTGCACAAGAGGATATCATTTTTGGAGTGGTTCTGGAGGTGTGCTCAGGGAATCGGAGTTTAAAGTCAAATAGGAGTGCACAGTGGCCGGTCCAGGCTAAGGGAAAAGTATTGACATTGCCCCAAGAGTGGTTTTTGGTCAGGATACCATCTAAAGTATGTCATGCCATATGAGTAGGGCCTTCCACCGGTTGAGATAGGCCAAGAGATTAAATAGTTTGGAAAAGTGCTGCTATGTCGGTATCTGACAGGGCATCGAGGTGGGCGCAGACAGGAGCAGAAGGGCTTGACTTAGGTGTTCCTTTGGCCAGCAGCACGGACACGCTTTGCTTCCCAGTAAGTAGCCTGCCATAGTGAGGGGGCTTGGCAAGAGGCTCGGCTACTGGAAAATGAAAACATAAAATGAGTAAAAAGGGGTAAACCCTTTGAGTATGACGCCCATGCTGTACTGGGAGCCAGGAACCTCCCAAAAGATGGCAGCCGAAATGGTCTAGAAGGAAAGGAAACAGTGGAGGGTTCCTCTTCGTGCAGAGGAGCTGTGCTGATGAGCTTTACTTTCTTGCCTTGACTGTGAGGTTTGAATGAGCAATAAATAGCTGAAAGTGCTAGGTCTTTGTAGGGCGCTATATCCCTTTTAGTGTATGGAAACTCACAACAGCATTGTAGTCTGGAATTACTTTAACTATTTTATACAGTGCAAACTTGACCCAAAGGTATTGGAGCACTTTACATGATTACCTGTTACATTACACAAGGTTACATCCCCTTTTTAGGTCGAACTTCCATCGACCTGTTATATCTCTTCTGTTGGGTTTGGCACACCCACCAATTGCCATTGGCTGCTATCTGGGTCACTTACAGATGCTGCTTGTTATTGGTGCATTTGCTAAAATGTCCCTCCTTTGTGGGCCTAGCTGCCTCACTGGCGATTTCACTAAGAGATCGTTTTGTTTGGCTATCATACTGTAAAGAGTGTGATGGCCTCTCCTCTCTACTCCCTCCCGTCTGATTTATTTATATATGTTTTTTGCCTGCACTCAGCGCCGCTGCCCGCATGCCTGAAATAAGATCAGCAACTGTGCACGTGTGTGCCTCACTCGTTAAAGTCATAGGTAAATATATAGCCGAGCTTTGGCGTTTCCCACCAGGTTTTCCTGGTGAGGAGGACACACGTTTAAAGTCTGATGAAATTACCCACCCACACTTTGAGCTTTTTCGCAGGTGTGCTTTGTGAGCCTGGGACTCAGTCAAGTGTAAATAAACACTTGCGCTCTGGGCTGTTCTTCCCCTCTGCCCTCCAGTGGCTGCTAAATGCATGGGCTGATGGAGGCCGCGGGTCCCATTAGATGCTGTCGGTGTTTGCTGGGTTACATAATGAGAACCACAATTCCCAGATAAGGGGAATACCGCCTCAATGATCCTGAGATAAGAACTTTTGTCAGCAGCCGTGTTGTGACCACCTCAGCAGTCGCAGGTAAAATGTGATGGATTGAAGCAGGACAGGGGCCTTTGCAGCAAATCACCAGCAGTCCGGAGCAATGGGCCATCTTCAGGTCTGTGGGGCTCACTCAAACCTGCACTGTTACGCAACAGGGGCGAATGGCTTGCCATATTTCCCCCTCCCTGATACCCCAACTGCCTCTCATTCATCAATCCATCGATGAAAAGCCTGATGTCAGCAAGGCATCAGCATTCGAGGAGCACCCTTTTTGATGCTGCCTTGCTAGACTGCATTTTGGAATGACGAAAGGTCGGAGCCCCTACAAGCGGAAAGCAATTTATTCCAACTGGGATATAGGGATGTATGTTTGGATGTTTTCCAGGGCTTTAAGTGGGAAAACAAACTGGGGGTGCTCTAAAAGGGACGTGGCAAATTTCCTAAAGGGGTGTGGCCTATCCGAGTTGGGGCGTGGTCTAAATCAAGTTAACTAGCATTGTGTGCTTAAGAAAATCATGAAGTCACATCCAGCAAAGGATAATAAAATAGGCAAAAAAGTATATTTATTAAGTATAAGACATAAAATACCAAACACGTTAAAAAAAAAATTGCTATTTCCAAACTTAGAATTTAAAAACCATCTTCACTAAAGGATGTGTTATTAAATTCTGAGTTCAGGCAGAGGCGCAACAAGAGCCAAATTTCGAGGGGGGTTAAAAAAAATTAAGTGGGGGCTGAATCTTTAAGCAAGAGTCAGAGTAGAGCTGCAGGAGCTCTTAGAAGGGGTGAGACAACAACAATTATTAATTATTATGCAAATTGGCTTTATAAAGCCCTGTGAAGTGCTCGGGTGCGGCTGTGTGTGTGCCTGGGGAGAGTCTCATCCCAGGCTGCCACACACGACGGGGGGGTGCTGAAGCCCTTTGAGTCCAATGGGTATTGCGCGCCTAAGTTCCGGGATACCAGATTCCATATGTCTATCCTGCCGTTATGGGAAGATATGCAGGTAAACATGTCACACAGCATTCCCCATGTTATCCTATGGGCAAGATAGCCTTTCAATAGTGAAAAACGAAATTGGCAGTATTTCACTATCAAGACATGTTACCAACACTAGTAACACCAAACAAAAACCGGGACGTCTGCTCACCCTACCTTTGACCTTTGAGGTCCGAAAATAGAGCCCTCTTTCGAGGCCCTCCAAAAAAAATGGGGGGCTCAGCCCCCCACAGACTCCCCCCCACTTAACGCCCTGATGTTTTCTCAATGTGAAAAACTACATATATGATTATTCCCTGACTGTAAAAGAAGAGGTAAGTTAAAAAAGGGTGCATTGGAATGTGACCATTATAATTACCAGTGAATGAGATTCACTCAAGCATCCCATGTATCACTTTTTGTGCTGTTCAACTTGGAGGCCAGACCAGTTTTCAAAAGTATAAAATTATATTATGCCCCTTGGTACGATATGGCCTTGTGATACTTATATGGATTTGTGAAGAAGAAGAAGAAGGATAGCAACTATTGCATTTGGAGGAAGTGGCTTGAATCCACTTGAGTTACAGAAAACAAAATTGGAGCAGGATTGCAAATGCTTGTTTTTAAGGCTTCTGTATAGTAGTGATCTGGTTGGTCCCCTGAGATCGCGGGGAAGGAATTGGTCCAGTCGGTAAGCTTGTATAGCCTCTGCAACCATGCTGGTCCATTAGTTCTTGATCTGCTGAATGCCTCACCTGGTTTTGAGCGTGGCTGAAGGTGGCATGCAGCTCTACGCATTCGCCCACTGAGCTATCTTTCTAGTTTGTGAGCATTAGCATTTCTAATGCAGTTCTAAGCCATGCTGCGAGGTTTGCGCTTCCTAGGCCATATATTGTGGCAATATGGAGACATAATTCACATCTATGGAATACAGCATTTAGTTTCCATATGTATCGCCACATCAGGGGTTCGTAAGTGCTATATAAATAAAAAGCAGGCAATAAAGACTACAGTACGGACCAGCTGACCATTTATACTTAGTGAACAGTTATTGTTTACTCTACCCATCAAGTCATAACCATAGCTTCAGGAGGAGAGATTAAAAATAATCTATTTACAGTTAATCAATCAGGACTTGTATAGCGTCTAATCAACCTCGAGGGTATCCAGGCGCTAAAGATGTGTTAAGAATTAAAGGAGTGCACCCTTTAATTCAGGAACGCGTTTGGTCTGCTGATAGCCGAAAAGCTGGATATGGCACTTTCAGTCAGACCTTTAATATTTTAGAGAACTGTATATATTAAAAGTGAAACTGCAAGTCACAGAACACAATTTGCTGCTGGCTAAAAGCAAGGCTGATGTTGTCCCACATTATTAGTTAGCCCTATAGTCAGACTTCTGCAACTGTTCCAATTGTAAGGCACACTCGCTTTCCTCTCATTCTCTTGCTCTCTTTCTCGTCCGCTCCTTCTGTCAGTCTCTTTAACTTTAAATCTCGGTCTCATTTTCTTCCTCGCTCGCTCCTATCCTCTCTCTCGAGACCTCCCATTTCTTTCTCCTTCTTTGTCTTTGCATCTTTCTCCTCCTCCTTTCTCTTTTTGGATATAACTCCACCCTCTTCCCTTTATATTCCTCTACCTCTATTTTTCCTTTCTCCCATCTCCCTGTCTCCCATTTTCTATTTATTTTGATCCCTATATTTCTTTCTTCACTCGTTTGTTGTCCTTTTCTTTTTTGATGTTTAATTTCTCCTCCTCCTTTCATTTTACTCTCTCTCATTCTGTTGTATTTCACTTTCTCTATTTCACAGTTTCTTTCCGCTCTGTCTGACACTCTCTCTCCTTTTACCTTCAGCTCTATATTCATCATACTCCCCTTGTTATTTATGCTCCACTCTCAATACTCTATTCCCCTGAGCCACAGGTGTTGCGTGTTAGACCTTTAAACCACGCATGAAGAGCAATATAATTTCAAGTGTCGCAGTAAACTTACCAAAGTAAAGACGTGTCCACTAAATTACTTAATACGACAACTAGAAGAAAAGTAAATTGTGTTTACACCACAAATGCCTTTGTGATTGACTGCTGTTACTGCTTATTATGGGTAATTTTTAATTGTGTGCCCGGTTTAGGAATTGGATGTGATGCAATAGTTGTTGTTGTTAAACTTCTATTATGAAGGGCAGCATACATTGGTTCCAATGACTTAATAAATCCCAAAAGTTTTCAAGATGGCATTCACGCACCCCACCTGTTGACTTTTGAAGTTTTATCAAAAATCGCATTTTGTGCAGAAATTTGTAACACCGCAGTGTTGGGGTTTAGTTGCCACTACTCATTTGCCCAGGTCCCAGCACTATGTACTCCTGGCCACTGAAAAGTGATGTAATCCTCAAACAAGATGGAATCTGGACTGACTAAACTGACAGTCATACCATATGCATACTGATCCTCCCCGTGACTCCATGTATGGTCAAAAGAGGCAGCTACACCAATATGCATTCTTTCCAGTAAAATGTGTAGAAGTGGCCGTGAGGTAACAGTTAACTATAGAACAGACCTCTAATAAGAAAACCTGCTTTCTATGTAATCTCTATTAACAGTGCACAACACTGGCCTCAACATTCTAGGCAGCTTTATTTAATAAAAAACAGATTGGTGTTAATTGTTCCCTTCGTTTCTAGCATTCAGTATACACACATTCTTGTTGTACATAGCCTCCCTACATCCTCATTGGCACATGAAATCACAGTAGATGTTGGAGCACCCAGGATAACGGGCTGCATCACTAAACACTTAAAAGGTGACAGGATGTATTGGCTTTGACAATGCTTGTTTTGTAGGCACTGGGAGAGTATGTGAATTGTCCAGAATCACAGAATGTTGAGCTGACATGCCACATACTCTCCCAATTAATTCTAATGACAAATAAACCTCTGTATGACTTTATGCCTGCATTTCTAAATTACACAAATTGCTTTATTAATGTTTACAAACTCGCTAAAAGAGTTAGACTGAGTTCAGTCTCTGGGTGCTTAAACCTCGTTCTGCTCTCAGTGTCCCAGTCAGTCACATCTCATGTTGCCTTTCCCTGCAAAGGTGCCGTCTTTTCAGCAGGGCCCATCCCCCAGTCTGGGAGAGTTTCCTGTTCAGGTGATTCCAGGGCAGTGGCCTCTTGACGGGCTAATGTCGCTTGTAGGAGAATCTGCATATCTAAGCCCGGCCGTGCTGAAACCTTACAGGTTTTTTTTGTTTTGGCAGCCAGGATTATCATTCCGAGGGGCAGAGGAAAGGCTATTTAAATCGGGTAAAGTGATTTCTCTTTGAGCAGACTTGCACAGTTGTTTTGCTTTAATCCTTGCGCATAAAGTTCACAGGCATGTTTTTCAAACCATGCATTTCACGGACTCTGTTTTAAAAAATAACACGTTTCAAGTAAGCGCTGAATGTTCAAAACATTATGCGAGGCAAATATCCAATAAATCATACATTGCTGTTCCTGAATTCTCCCTTGTAGGAGTCGGGGATGCTTCAAAACGCCTAATAATACCACTGCAATTTAAACTCGGCACTAGTACAAGTTGTGGAGGGTAGCTATGCGCTTAATAAAAACGAAACACCTTTTATCACTGGACATATGTCATAGACGATTGTTTTCTGTGCCCCACACAAACTGTTTCAAGGTGAAAGTTAAAAAGGGCATTTTTAGGAAATTATTACTCCATTCGAGATAAAAATGCAAGTTAAAAGAATCCATTAATTGTATGTGCAAATGATAAATTACAAGTTATGTCCTTTTCTTGCAAACACGCTCCCTTCATACCAATGTAAAATCTAATCTCATTTAAACGCAAACGGGGCACACATTTCTCATCCTAAGAATTTTTACTTGCAGAATTTTCATCAGGAAAGAATGGGGGAAACATACATTTTGCACATTACCTCATCCCTCAGTTCGAAGTGCAAAACTGAGAACAATGAGCACATTACTCATCAGTAATTAGCGTACCCTTCACGTGATTTATTTATAATTTTTTCTATGCAGCATGCCTCTTATTGAAGTGCCATATTTGTGCACTTTGCAAACAACAAGCCAAAGCAACAGTATTTGCTCATAGATTAACCCTCACATTAAAATAAGAGCAATAGGTTTAACCATTGGTTAAATGGATATGATTTCAAAATGAGTGCTGTGCACTTCAAGAATAGAATATTCTCTTTCTCCCTAAATACCACTCAGTGCCACATAATTATATGCTATACAATTACACTGCGCTCAACGCAACATACTCCAAATACCACTCAGTGCCACATAATTACACTCTACTGAATGCAACATACACTCCACACAATACCACTCAGTGCCACATAATTATATGCTACATCATTACACTGCGCTCAACGCAACACACACTCCAAATACCACTCAGTGCCACATACTTACACTGCACTCAATGCAACATACACTCCAAATACCACTCAGTGCCACATACTTACACTCAACTGAATGCAACACACACTCCACACAATACCACTCAGTGCCACATAATTATACTAAATGCAGCAGAATACAAATAGCAAGCTCAAGCAGCCACTAGCACTTACTAAGTATGTTCTCCTGGTAGGATTGTTTTCCCCCAAATTACTCTTAGTTACGTGAGCAAGTGTAATTGCGTTATTATCAGTATTTCTATGTCGAAGAGTACCTACCAAAAAGGAATTAAAAAAATTACTCTGATTAGCGTGATAAAAATTATGCCCAGGCCTAGTTAATATGCCTACTGCAAATAAAGTGTACCATGCAGACAAAAAGACTGTATTTGATGTGAGTTGCTCAGTGGATAACTGCTCTTGTTGCAGAGATCTTTTTCTTACTTGCAGTTCATAAATTACAATGGTATAGGTGAGAATGTTATGTTTTCCCCCAGACTTTCATTATCCTATTATTGCTAAAAACTGTTTGTTCTGATAGTAGTACATTTGGATTAGAAAATCGTATCCCAACCACTGTGGTATGTTTTAAATCCTGAGTTTGTGTGTCTCCAGAAAAAACACTCAATGGATGACATGCGATTCCTACACCTCGTAATCCTTGGTGTCTTTTGTAGCATTACCTACAGACTAATTTAGAATTGTATGATTCATTGTCTCTGTATAATGTGTGTGTTGTATAATGCTACACTAGTATGAGTGGTCCAATAAAACAAATGCATGTGAGATAGGGGCTATGAAGAAATGAGGGGCACATTTGAAGGGTTGTAGTGAGGTCATGCCGAAGGAGGTCATGAGGGGCAAAAAAAAAGGCTGTTGCACCAGGCATCACCAGCACTGAAGTAGACTCTGGCTAGCTAGTCCACCAAAGGATGGTCAGAGTCTTGGAGTGAATTGACTTTGTCATAAAGAAAAAAGACGAGGGCTCTGAACACTGGGCCTGAATAGTCCAAGTTATTTGCAAAACATGATCAGAATCATGTACTTTATATCACAGTGCAGTGCACCATCATTCTTTAATTGAAGATAAAGATCACATGGCAATAGTGAAGTGTTCCAACTCAAATAGATTTTAAAAATGCTCATAAAACCACAATTTTCAGGCACAAAAATACTAAATTCAGTAGCAGCATCATGTAAATACGTTTTTATGTAGAGAAAATGTTAATTTACATTTAAAATATTTGGATAAGTAAAGGATTATGGAGCTTTCCCTTTGAAATATGCATCCTTTCTGCTGCTAGAATTTGTTTCTGGTGA
The DNA here is from genome assembly GCF_964263255.1 of Lissotriton vulgaris. Lineage (NCBI taxonomy): Eukaryota > Metazoa > Chordata > Amphibia > Caudata > Salamandridae > Lissotriton > Lissotriton vulgaris. Next base: position 115,182 of record NW_028247983.1, read on the forward strand.
GCAATGTGTGTTTAAATGCAAAGTGTGTTTAGGACTGCAGTACCACCTCCTGCCTACGGGGACAGAGTGAGCAAAAATATAAACACACTTTATGAAACACAGGTCCCCACAGGGCAATTTTTTCAAAAGTTGTAAAAATTGACACAGATGTTCCTGAAGTCATTTTTAATCATTTAGAAGACATTACCTTGTGGGGACCTGGGTTCAGGTCCCCACAGTGCAATCAAGTCCCCACAGCGTGAGTGTGTTATCATGCCCAAGTCCCCACAAGGATAGTAACACAAACCCACCCCAACACACACACACACACACAGAGCCATACACACACACACAGAGCCACACACACACACACACACACACACACACAGAGCCACACACACACACACACAGAGCCACACACAGCCCAACACACACACACACACAGACCCCAACACACACACACAGAAGAGCCCAAGAAACACACACACAGAGCCCAACACACACACACACAAAGCCCAACACACACACACAGAGCCCAACACACACACAGAGAGCCACACACACACACAGAGCCACACACACACACAGAGCCACACGCACACACACACACAGAGCCACTCCCACACACACACACAGAGCCAAACACACACACACAGCCACACATACACACAGAGCCACACACACACACACACACAGAGCCACAGATACACAGAGCCACACACACACAGAGCCACACACACATAGAGCCACACACACACACAGAGCCACACACAAACACACACACCCTCACCCTGGGGAGTCTCCTTATTTACAAATCGGTTATTCGAGGCCCCCACCAACTCCCAGAGCTCACCCGTTGCTTCCCCCAGTCTAGGTCAGCCACATGCCCATCTCTGCCCAGTATTGCCCCAGGGAACAGAGGCAAGACAAAACGATCACACGCAGGGAACAGAGGCAAGAAAAAATGATCACAAGCAGGGAACAGAGGCAAGAAAAAACGATCACAAGCAGGGAACAGAGGCAAGAAAAAACTATCACAAGCAGGGAACAGAGGCAAGAAAATCGAGCACAACCAGGGAACAGAGGCAAGAAGACGATCACACCAGGGAACAGAGGCAAGAAAAAAGAGCTCATTCAGGGAACAGAGGCAAGAAGACGATCACAACCAAGGAACAGAGGCAAGAAAAAATGAGTACAAGCAGGGAACAGAGGCAAGAAAAGCGAGCACAAGCAGGTAACAGAGGCAATAAAAAACGATCACAAGCAGGGAACAGAGGCAAGAAAATCGAGCACAACCAGGGAACAGAGGCAAGAAGACGATCACACCAGGGAACAGAGGCAAGAAAAAAGAGCTCATTCAGGGAACAGAGGCAAGAAGACAATCACAACCAAGGAACAGAGGCAAGAAAAAACGAGCACAAGCAGGGAACAGAGGCAAGAAAAAACGAGCACAAGCAGGGAACAGAGGCAATAAAAAACGATCACAAGCAGGGAACAGAGGCAAGAAAATTGTGCACAAGCAGGGAACAGAGGCAAGAAAAAGAAAAATACCAGCATGCTTCCCGTTGCTGCTGCTCCTTCTCTGCTGGTGCCTGGGCCCGCTGTGCGCCACGTTGGTGCTGGCGGTGCCCGCCCTGGCTTGGCTGGCGTTGGGTGGCCGGTGCGGGACGGAGCCACCCATTGACCCCCAGGGCAGCGCGGTCTTTATCATGGGCTGTAACTCCGGCTTCAGGAGCCTGCTCGCAGGCCAGCTGCGGCTCCTCTGGCTCCTCAGCACTCTCCCCTGGGGGGCATGAGGGGGTCCCAAATCCTGGGGGCTCAGGGGAGACAACATGCTCCATGCTTTTCCGCAAATGGGGCACCTTCAAGGTCCAATGTTCCCTACCCTGCATGTACCTTTCCTGAGGGCTCTCCACTAGCCCAATCCATCCCGCCTCCACAGCCTCCCAGGGGATGGGGGGTCGCTGCAGTGCCTCACAGCTCACCGATCATCATGGCGGGCCGCTCACCCCTACCGCTGCGGTGGAACATCAGGTGGCAGGTCCCTTCAGGAACTGGAAGTGGTGGTGTCTCCGCACCGACGTCTCCTCTCGGCTAACCGACCGATGCAGCTGAGAGGGCAGCAGCCGCCATCTTAGCTCGTTCTGCAGCCTCCCCAGCAGGATCTCCTCTCAGCTCTCAGTGGTGCTCACCAAGGACGGGCACAGATTCCCCGCCTGCTCCAAATTTGGCAGGTGGGCTAAGACGTGGAGCGGAGCACGCTCAGCAGCAGTGGCTGAGAGGCGGTCGGGAAACCAAGCAGCAGAGGTCCGTGGCGGAGCGAGTGCATGGACAGAGGCCACCTCAGGTAAAGCATATGCGCGATGGGAGGCAAAAGGACCATCAATAGAGGGCAGATACTTACCCTCGGTAGATGGCAGCAAAGCGAGCTCCGGCAGGAAAGCGGACCACCCCATGACACCAACATGCTTCTCCGAGGTCCAGCAGAAATGGCTCGGAGAAACGCCCCGTCATTTTCCACCTGGGGGGCGTGTTTTTCTTTCTCTCCTCTTCCCATTGGCTGAAATGTAAAATTATAGCCAATAGGAAGTGGAGAGAAAGAACCTAAAAAACACACCAACGAATCCAAAAAAGACTGGGCTTAAATAGACAGACGCCCCTCTTCTCCAATGACTGGCCTCCGTTTAGGAAGCCAGCCAATGGAGAAGAGGGGCGGGTTTAAACCCCATACTCTAAAACATAAAATCTCGCCAGCGATACTGCACAAGCGCAGCCTACGCAGGCAGAGACCTAATAAAGGGAAACCCCACCAAGAGCAGCTGTTCTGCTGCTCAGCCCATACCCAACTGACACTCACAGACATCCAACATTCCATCCATCCAACATTCCACACCACACTCATTCTGGCTGAGCAGCAGATAAATTCAAGTTACAACATATCTCCCTTCTTTACGGGGAACAGATTCATTGTGAAATAGATTAGATGAAAATTAAAATAATGACAACATGGAAAATAACATATAGTCAAGAAATTTGAGAATTTGGTTCTTTGAGAAATAAATCCTGCTTGTTTCATTTGTTTGCACCTATCCTGTCTTATGTCTCGGCGCCGGGAAACCCTTTTTGGGTAGCTGTGTGCCTTATAAATGTATAAAATAAATAAATAAATATAAATAAATTGAATACAATGCACTAATATTAAATGCAATACAATATAACATAAGAAACTATGCATAATGAATGCTGAAAAGGAACGTCTCACATCACAACCTGTCACGCCGTACCACAACCCATCATACTCCCAATAAATAATAAAAAAAACGTCCTGTCACACCTTACTACCTCTCATCTCATCTCGCACACAGTCAATAATTGAAAGAAACATCCTGTCACACCGTAGTATAAGAAACGTCCTGTTACACTGTAGTACATCTCATCTCGCACTAAACTATACCAGGGATTTCACACCACAATACATTCCGAACAAAACATCACATCACTTCCAGGTTTAAACCACCATCCTACACAATAAACCATAACCCATATGCCATAGATCGTACCAGTTGGCCAGACCGGTACAAAGAGCAACTTACAGGAAACAAACCTTAAAGCAAAATATACCCAGTAACAACATAAAAAAATAAATGTGCATCACATATTAGCAAACGAACACTCTAATGACACTGCTACACGCACTTCAAAACATAATATGATGGCACATCTGACATTTACCCCAACCAACATACCAATAAAACCATGCTACGCTCACTTACCCACAAGCGGGAAAGACAAACAACAAGACAATGGGTCTCTTATTCATGCACCATTATTCAACAACCAACACCTAATAATGAGTGACTTAACCAAAACACAGCTATCTCATACACAACTCAAACCAATGAGTTGCCTAATACTTCATGCCAACTCATACACAACAATCTTTTGCTTCTGTGACCGTTGTCCCTGTTGTGGATCAAGTTCTGGGACCTTTGTCCCCAACATGGGCTCTTTGTCTCTGTTTTTTGTTTTTGGGCTCTACATTGTGTTTCAAGTTCCGGGACATTGTCCCCAACATGGTCTCTAAGACCTGCTCCCATTACTGGGACCTTTGTCCTGTTTCAGCTTCTTCTGGGCTCTCTGACCCCATTTGTGCGATCACTGTCTCGGTTCTGACTCTCTGCCTTTTTTTCACTTATATATATATATATAAGATGCACTTTAATCACATTTGTTCTAATTTTGAATTCACGTTATAATTTTCATTTGAAATGTGATTGAATACTGTGAACAATTATACATGCCCCTTCTGATGTTGTACGCGATGCATCTCACTCTATACCCACTTGTCTCAACCCCCCTCTCAGCTACGTCCAGTTTTCAGCTGTGGTTTGAGAATTGATTCATTTTTCTTTTGTGTACAGGTGATTTGGAATATGTATTGTATATGGGGACACAAGCCGATCCACGGCTTTATTGTTTACGTCGATTTTATGACGTTTTATTGTGATAAGCCTAGCAGGGAACAATGCGATTGCCCATCTGTGGGCTTTACAAAGCCATTTGCTATTGTCGTGTTACATCTACTATACACTACAAGATGGCCGCCTCTGTCTCATGCTAGGCTTTAGTCCCCTTGTTTGTGTCCACACCTGACTGGAAGTGGGAGTGACCATGTATGTTAAAAATAATGTCGGAAACAAACACAGTGCATCACACACTGACGAAGGCAGACCGCCGAAACGCGTCTGTGTGCACCCCTCCGCTAAATAAAATCTAGCGCGTTTGTAACCCTCAACCTCGAGTGCTGTTGTATTCTTTCCAAGGAGGAGTGGGAAGGACTTTGGAGCGTTAATATATATATATATATATATATATATATATATATATATATATATATATATATATATATATATATATATATATATATATATATTACCTACTGGCGATAGCCAGTAGGTATATATAGTTAGGATTTTTTTTCCTATGGGACTTTTGAAAATTCTATGTCTAATAACTTTGGCGTTTGTGGACGGAATTGGCTGAAATTTTCAGGAAAATGGCACATTTTGTTTCTGAGCAGCCCCTAAAATTTTTGGGGGGGGGAGTCGTCAAGGGGGGGCCGAGAAAAAAGGGGGGTCCCAAAACGCGTTTTTCCCATTCATTTTTCCATAGGGCGGTTGGCCTCACTTTTAGCTCGAACGGCTGAATGGATTTGCACGAAACTTGGCAAAATTGTAGGGACTGTTAGCCCGATGTGCCTTTGCTAGGTCTCAATATATGTGCTCCAGTGGATTTTGAGAAATTAACGTTCAAAAAAAGATATATATCTGTAACAGCGCTCCGGGCAGCGCTCCGGTTCGCGTACTTTTCGCGTAACGGAACTTTGCGATGCGAAGCTGATTGGCTCTCCGGTGTCTGTCAACATTCTAAACAGTCCGGAGCGGCCGCCATCTTGTCTCTCGGTAGGATCGAGAGACAAGAGGAGGCCAAAACAAAGGGGAAAATGAAGGAAAGGGGGCAAGGTAGACCCCTTCTGACCCCCTAGGATTGATGAGGGGGATATTATAGAGCCACGCGGCGCCCAAAAAAAAAAAAAAAAAAATCGGATTTTTTCGCCGTAGAGATGCGTCTTGGTACGCGAACCGGGCAGCTAACCGGGAAGCTAACCGGCAGTGTAACGGGAGTCTGAGGAGTAGCTGATTGGCTGTCAACATTGTAAACAGTCCGGAGCGGCCGCCATCTTGTCTCTCGGTAGGATCGAGAGACAAGAGGAGGCCAAAACAAAGGGGGAAATGAAGGAAAGGGGGCAAGGTAGACCCCTTCTGACTCCCTAGGATTGATGAGGGGGATATTATAGAGCCACGCGGGGCCCCAACAAAAAAACAAAAAAATTCCGATTTTTTCGCAGTAGAGACGCGTCTTGGTACGCGAACCGGGCAGCTAACCGGGCAGCTAACCGGGAAGCTAACCGGCAGTGTAACGGGAGTCTGAGGAGAAGCTGATTGGCTGTTAACATTGTAAACAGTCTGGAGCGGCCGCCATCTTGTCTCTCTGTGGGATCGAGAGACAAGAGGTGGAAAAAAAAAGGTGTAAATGAAGGAAAAGGGCAAGGTAGACCCCTCCTGAACCCCTAGGATTGATGAGGGGGCTATTAAAGTTCCCCGCAGGGCAAAAGAAAAAAAAATTGCGATTTTTCGCGGTAAAGGTGCTTCCCGGTACGTTAACCGGGCAGCTAACCGGCAGCGTAATGGGAGTCCGACATATTGTGTTTTTTGAACGTTTGTGATATGTGCACGTGTGGATTTTGTCTAATTAAGGTTAAAAAAAGATATATATATCTTTAAGCGTGCTCTGGCGCGCTTACGTTACGGGTTTGGTTTGCGCTGCAGAGACGATACGTCACGGTTATGCGATGCATCATGAGGCGTCTCACGGGCTACGTGATACGTCACGTAATAAAGAATATATTTTACAGCTATAGATATTAGCTTTTAAAAAACCAATGAAATTCACTGAAAAAACCATAGGTTATAGACCATATATAGTTAGGAATTTGCATTTACAAAACCTTGAAAATTCACTGAAAAAACCATAGGTTATAGACCATATATAGTTAGGGATTAGCATTTACAAAACCTTATTTTATTCGCACAAAACCATTGAAATTCCATATATAGTTAGTTGCACTAACTATATATCGCGGACCCGCAATCCACTGCTAATGATGTCACATATTACATCATTCATGACATGGTCAGTGACATCACTGATGACATCACTGATGACATCACTGATGACATCTCAAATGACATCACTGATGACATCACTGACATCTCATTTGACATTACTGATTACATCACTGATGATATCATTGATGTGATAATACAATGAACATCTTCAGACTCTAATATAACCTTAGATACACTCAGTGTAAACAGACACTCACAGACTGTCACACATCCATGGAGTTACTCACACACCTAGTCAGTCATGCAAAGAATCAATCACACCTCCATTTCCTCAACTATACAGTTATACACACCTTACTTATTCAAACATATACTAACACATATTTACTCTCTTATACAATCCCTGATACAATTTCACAATGATCCATACAGCCACTCTCACATTCACTGGCTCTTATGTTCAGTTATTTATATATGTCAACTCTCACATGGACTGTGTTTTACATGTGTACTTACTTTGACATGTAGCACTGAGATATCCATTCACTCACCAATACACTCATGCACACAGTCAACTGTCCATACAGCTGTTTCTACATGCACTTTTGAACCCATACACCTAGGGAATCAACTGCTCACACATCTATGCACAGAGTCATACACCTCCCAGCCACCCACACACATACTCAATCTCCCATACAAATACTTGGGCAACCATTCAATAACCCATATAGTTACTAATAGAGCTACTGATTTAAACATGCAGCAGTTTACAGAACAACATATATAATGATTGCCAAATTAAGACACTTTAACCCTTTCGATGCTGATGACGAGCTCAGCTCGTCAACACCCACGGGTGTCGTGTGCTGATGACGAGCTGAGCTCGTCATAGTGCCACTAAAATGGCATTTTCCAGCACAGGACGGGAAAACTGCCAGCAGCCATGTGGTTAATCACTAACCCATGCACTCAGTGAGACCTACTAAATCCTTCATCCAGACACTTATAGATCCACTCATTCTTCAATATGTAAGACATATTTTAACTTTACAGAAACATACAGTCACTGGGTGTTGTCATAAGTGATGTCATCAGTGATGTCATCAGTGATGTCATTTGAGATGTCATCAGTGATGTCATCAGTGATGTCACTGACCATGTCATGAATGATGTAATATGTGACATCATTAGCAGTGGATTGCGGGTCCGCGACATATAGTTAGTGCAACTAACTATATATGGAATTTCAATGGTTTTGTGCGAATAAAATAAGGTTTGGTAAATGCTAATCCCTAACTATACCCACTGGCAATGTTGACGCAGCAATATTCCATAGAATCGTGAGTTTTGTGGTTGACATACATGGGCAAGAAGAAAACTGCTTTCATGGCATCTCTCAAACCCCTTTTAACAACATTCACAGTAAAATTAAGCTTTCTATTAGCTTTATTGTCAGTACCTGGTTCTCTACACAGTGTGAGACCCCCTTCCGATTTCAGGCAGCGACATTCACAGTAATCTTCACCTTGAAATCAACTTTATTGGAAATACCTGGGCTTGACAATGTGTGCCTGGGTTTACCATATACAAAATGGAGGTATGCACATCGACGTAGATCCGGCTGGTTCTAGGCACAAACATGCACCAAATAATGCCGCACAAGACGTGAATGAGGAGTCGTCACAGAAGATGACGCTGACGGCCACTGTGAGAAGGTAAACCTGCACATATGTTGTCTATCTCGTGCCAGACTTTTTAAAAAGAAACTGTAACCGTTAACTCCCTTTACTGAAGGTAACAGTCAAATCCAATGAAAAAAAAACTAACTTGTTTTATGCCAATGACGATGACTTCAAATAAAGTGTAGTTTTTGTTTTTTTCCTTCCTTTTTTTCACTGTCACAGTATCCGGGCAAGCTCCACAGCGCTCTTTCCACAACATGAGCCAATAACATAGGCACACACCTCCTCGCTCTTTAATCTCACTTTAGATCTTCAAAGCAGCAATGGGCCCGATCTTTACTCCCGATCTCCATATCCTAAAGTGTAAATCAACCTTGCCAACACTAATAGTCAGTACCAGGATCATTGCTCACCAATTAACATATTTTACACAACATCATCACGTTGTGAGCAGTTCACACTGGGGTTCGATTTTTTTTCTCACAATCACGATATTTCAGAGTGTGAATTTACATAGTGGCAACCCCATCACGTTGTAAGCATTTCACATCGGGCCCGATCTTTGCCCCCGATTACCATATTACAGAGTGTGAATTTTGACAGTGCCAAAAACCAACATGTGCTCAGCTCATCACACTGGGGCCCGATCTTTGTCCCCGATTACCATACCACGGAGTGTGAATCCTCACAGTGCCCAACACCATTACGTGGTCAGCACTGCACACCGGGCACGATTTTTTGCCCCCGGCTGGTACAATGCCCTTGATTAACACTGCTGGATCTGGCACACCTAGGTTTTAGGGAGATCGATGGCAGGGTCACTGGTGGGGTTTGGGTGCCAAACAGCGTTACATACTTAATTTCCACAAAAAAGTATTTTACCTTGTGATTTCCTTGGCTTCAGTTTTCTGTTTCTGTCGAATCTTAGTTTTCCAACATCCTTGGGCTTCTCTTTTCAGTTCCTGTCAAGTTTCTGTTAGGTTGTTTTCAGTTTCCTTCAAGTTGCACACGTGGATTCTTCTTCAAAACCATCCCCAAATGTTGTAGTCATAGTGAGATCCGTACTCCAAGTATAGATTAGATAGGTTCTTTTATTTAAGTTGTCATAAAAAGTAATAAAGGAAACCCCACCAGGAGCAGCTGTCCTGCTTCTCAGCCCATACCCAACTGACACTCACAGACATCCAACATTCCACCCGTCCAACATTCCACACCACACTCATTTTGGCTGAACAGTTACAACAGAGGCCTCAG
>NW_028247984.1:0-32000 GCF_964263255.1 Lissotriton vulgaris
TTTAATCTTTTGACTCTAAATGACTGTTGGATGTGAATTATGACTTTGTCAACTAGCATAAGTGTGTTTAACGTCATTTCTGTGCCTGAAACGGGTCAAAATGGAAGCTTTTGAGTAAGCAAAACTCTGTAAAAATGGCAATTTTGGTCACTGTGAGGGTTTAAAAAGTGGTTATTCAACATGAGGCATGATCTAATTGACATTTTGAATCATTTTTGGTACAGTCCAAAAAATCAATTTTCGGATGAAAAACGATGACTCCGGACCTGTCGAACGATCCCAAAATGGTCTATCTGGATGAAATTTCAACATTTAATCTTTTGACTCTAAATGACTGTTGGATGTAAATTATGACTTTGTCAGCTAGAATAAGTGTGTTTAAAGTCATTTCTGTGCCTGAAACGGGTCAAAATTGAAGCTTTTGAGTAAGCAAAACTCTGTAAAAATGGCAATTTTGGTCACTGTGAGGGTTTAAAAAGTGGTTATTCAACATGAGGCATGATCTAATTGACATTTTGAATCATTTTTGGTACAGTCCAAAAAATCAATTTTCGGATGAAAAACGATGACTCCGGACCTGTCGAACGATCCCAAAATGGTCTATAATGATGAAATTTCAACATTTAATCTTTTGACTCTAAATGACTGTTGGATGTGAATTATGACTTTGTCAACTAGCATAAGTGTGTTTAACGTCATTTCTGTGCCTGAAACGGGTCAAAATGGAAGCTTTTGAGTAAGCAAAACTCTGTAAAAATGGCAATTTTGGTCACTGTGAGGGTTTAAAAAGTGGTTATTCAACATGAGGCACGATCCAATTGACATTTTGAATCATTTTTGGTACAGTCCAAAAAATCAATTTTCGGATGAAAAACGATGACTCCGGACCTGTCGAACGATCCCAAAATGGTCTATAATGATGAAATTTCAACATTTAATCTTTTGACTCTAAATTACTGTTGGATGTGAATTATGACTTTGTCAACTAGAATAAGTGTGTTTAAAGTCATTTCTGTGCCTGAAACGGGTCAAAATGGAAGCTTTTGAGTAAGCAAAACTCTGTAAAAATGGCAATTTTGGTCACTGTGAGGGTTTAAAAAGTGGTTATTCAACATGAGGCATGATCCAATTGACATTTTGAATCATTTTTGGTACAGTCCAAAAAATCAATTTTCGAATGAAAAACGATGACTCCGGACCTGTCGAACGATCCCAAAATGGTCTATAATGATGAAATTTTAACATTTAATCTTTTGACTCTAAATGACTGTTGGATGTGAATTATGACTTTGTCAACTAGAATAAGTGTGTTTAAAGTCATTTCTGTGCCTGAAACGGGTCAAAATGGAAGCTTTTGAGTAAGCAAAACTCTGTAAAAATGGCAATGTTGGTCACTGTGAGGGTTTAAAAAGTGGTTATTCAACATGAGGCATGATCCAATTGACATTTTGAATCATTTTTGGTACAGTCCAAAAAATCAATTTTCGGATGAAAAACGATGATTCCGGACCTGTCGAACGATCCCAAAAAGGTCTATAATGATGACATTTTAACATTTAATCTTTTGACTCTAAATTACTGTTGGATGTGAATTATGACTTTGTCAACTAGAATAAGTGTGTTTAAAGTCATTTCTGTGCCTGAAACGGGTCAAAATTGAAGCTTTTGAGTAAGCAAAACTCTGTAAAAATGGCAATTTTGGTCACTGTGAGGGTTTAAATAGTGGTTATTCAACATGAGGCATGATCCAATTGACATTTTGAATCATTTTTGGTACAGTCCAAAAAATCAATTTTCGGATGAAAAACGATGACTCCGGACCTGTCGAACGATCATAAAAAGGTCTATAATGATGAAATTTCAACATTTAATCTTTTGACTCTAAATGACTGTTGGATGTGAATTATGACTTTGTCAACTAAAATAAGTGTGTTTAAAGTCATTTCTGTGCCTGAAACGTGTCAAAGTTGAAGCTTTTGAGTAAGCAAAACTCTGTAAAAATGGCAATTTTGGTCACTGTGAGGGTTTAAAAAGTGGTTATTCAACATGAGGCACGATCCAATTGACATTTTGAATCATTTTTGGTACAGTCCAAAAAATCAATTTTCGGATGAAAAACGATGACTCCGGACCTGTCGAACGATCCCAAAATGGTCTATAATGATGAAATTTCAACATTTAATCTTTTGACTCTAAATGACTGTTGGATGTGAATTATGACTTTGTCAACTAGAATAAGGGTGTTTAAAGTCATTTCTGTGCCTGAAACGGGTCAAAATGGAAGCTTTTGAGTAAGCAAAACTCTGTAAAAATGGCAATTTTGGTCACTGTGAGGGTTTAAAAAGGGGTTATTCAACATGAGGCATGATCCAATTGACATTTTGAATCATTTTTGGTACAGTCCAAAAAATCAATTTTCGGATGAAAAACGATGACTCCGGACCTGTCGAACGATCCCAAAATGGTCTATAATGATGAAATTTTAACATTTAATCTTTTGACTCTAAATTACTGTGGGATGTGAATTAGGACTTTGTCAACTAAAATAAGTGTGTTTAAAGTCATTTCTGTGCCTGAAACGGGTCAAAATTGAAGCTTTTGAGTAAGCAAAACTCTGTAAAAATTGCAATTTTGGTCACTGTGAGGGTTTAAAAAGTGGGTATTCAACATGAGGCATGATCCAATTGACATTTTGAATCATTTTTGGTACAGTCCAAAAAATCAATATTCGGATGAAAAACGATGACTCCGGACCTGTCGAACGATCATAAAATGGTCTATAATGATGAAATTTCAACATTTAATCTTTTGACTCTAAATTACTGTTGGATGTGAATTATGACTTTGTCAACTAGAATAAGTGTGTTTAAAGTCATTTCTGTGCCTGAAACGGGTCAAAATGGAAGCTTTTGAGTAAGCAAAACTCTGTAAAAATGGCAATTTTGGTCACTGTGAGGGTTTAAAAAGTGGTTATTCAACATGAGGCATGATCCAATTGACATTTTGAATCATTTTTGGTACAGTCCAAAAAATCAATTTTCGGATGAAAAACGATGACTCCGGACCTGTCGAACGATCCCAAAAAGGTCTATAATGATGACATTTTAACATTTAATCTTTTGACTCTAAATTACTGTTGGATGTGAATTAGGACTTTGTCAACTAAAATAAGTGTGTTTAAAGTCATTTCTGTGCCTGAAACGGGTCAAAATTGAAGCTTTTGAGTAAGCAAAACTCTGTAAAAATGGCAATTTTGGTCACTATGAGGGTTTAAAAAGTGGTTATTCATCATGAGGCATGATCCAATTGACATTTTGAATCATTTTTGGTACAGTCCAAAAAATCAATTTTCGGATGAAAAACGATGACTCCGGACCTGTCGAACGATCCCAAAAAGGTCTATAATGATGAAATTTCAACATTTAATCTTTTGACTCTAAATGACTGTTGGATGTGAATTATGACTTTGTCAACTAAAATAAGTGTGTTTAAAGTCATTTCTGTGCCTGAAACGTGTCAAAATTGAAGCTTTTGAGTAAGCAAAACTCTGTAAAAATGGCAATTTTGGTCACTGTGAGGGTTTAAAAAGTGGTTATTCAACATGAGGCATGATCCAATTGACATTTTGAATCATTTTTGGTACAGTCCAAAAAATCAATTTTCGGATGAAAAACGATGACTCCGGACCTGTCGAACGATACCAAAATGGTCTATAATGATGAAATTTCAACATTTAATCTTTTGACTCTAAATTACTGTTGGATGTGAATTATGACTTTGTCAACTAGAATAAGTGTGTTTAAAGTCATTTCTGTGCCTGAAACGGGTCAAAATGGAAGCTTTTGAGTAAGCAAAACTCTGTAAAAATGGCAATTTTGGTCATTGTGAGGGTTTAAAAAGTGGTTATTCAACATGAGGCATGATCCAATTGACATTTTGAATCATTTTTGGTACAGTCCAAAAAATCTATTTTCGGATGAAAAACGATGACTCCGGACCTGTCGAACGATCCCAAAATAGTCAATATGGATGAAATTTCAACATTTAATCTTTTGACTCTAAATTACTGTTGGATGTGAATTATGACTTTGTCAACTAGAATAAGTGTGTTTAAAGTCATTTCTGTGCCTGAAACGGGTCAAAATGGAAGCTTTTGAGTAAGCAAAACTCTGTGAAAATGGCAATTTTGGTCATTGTGAGGGTTTAAAAAGTGGTTATTCAACATGAGGCATGATCCAATTGACATTTTGAATCATTTTTGGTACAGTCCAAAAAATCAATTTTCGGATGAAAAACGATGACTCCGGACCTGTCGAACGATCCCAAAATGGTCTATAATGATGAAATGTCAACATTTAATCTTTTGACTCTAAATGACTGTTGGATGTGAAATATGACTTTGTCAACTAGAATAAGGGTGTTTAAAGTCATTTCTGTGCCTGAAACGGGTCAAAATGGAAGCTTTTGAGTAAGCAAAACTCTGTAAAAATGGCAATTTTGGTCACTGTGAGGGTTTAAAAAGTGGTTATTCAACATGAGGCATGATCCAATTGACATTTTGAATCATTTTTGGTACAGTCCAAAAAATTCAATTTTCGGATGAAAAACGATGACTCCGGACCTGTCGAACGATCCCAAAATGGTCTATAATGATGAAATTTTAACATTTAATCTTTTGACTCTAAATTACTGTGGGATGTGAATTAGGAGTTTGTCAACTAAAATAAGTGTGTTTAAAGTCATTTCTGTGCCTGAAACGGGTCAAAATTGAAGCTTTTGAGTAAGCAAAACTCTGTAAAAATTGCAATTTTGGTCACTGTGAGGGTTTAAAAAGTGGGTATTCAACATGAGGCATGATCCAATTGACATTTTGAATCATTTTTGGTACAGTCCAAAAAATCAATTCTCGGATGAAAAACGATGACTCCGGACCTGTCGAACGATCATAAAATGGTCTATAATGATGAAATTTCAACATTTAATCTTTTGACTCTAAATTACTGTTGGATGTGAATTATGACTTTGTCAACTAGAATAAGTGTGTTTAAAGTCATTTCTGTGCCTGAAACGGGTCAAAATGGAAGCTTTTGAGTAAGCAAAACTCTGTAAAAATGGCAATTTTGGTCATTGTGAGGGTTTAAAAAGTGGTTATTCAACATGAGGCATGATCCAATTGACATTTTGAATCATTTTTGGTACAGTCCAAAAAATCTATTTTCGGATGAAAAACGATGACTCCGGACCTGTCGAACGATCCCAAAATAGTCAATATGGATGAAATTTCAACATTTAATCTTTTGACTCTAAATTACTGTTGGATGTGAATTATGACTTTGTCAACTAGCATAAGTGTGTTTAAAGTCATTTCTGTGCCTGAAACGGGTCAAAATGGAAGCTTTTGAGTAAGCAAAACTCTGTAAAAATGGCAATTTTGGTCACTGTGAGGGTTTAAAAAGTGGTTATTCAACATGAGGCACGATCCAATTGACATTTTGAATCATTTTTGGTACAGTCCAAAAAATCAATTTTCGGATGAAAAACGATGACTCCGGACCTGTCGAACGATCCCAAAATGGTCTATAATGATGAAATTTTAACATTTAATCTTTTGACTCTAAATTACTGTTGGATGTGAATTATGACTTTGTCAACTAGAATAAGTGTGTTTAAAGTCATTTCTGTGCCTGAAACGGGTCAAAATGGAAGCTTTTGAGTAAGCAAAACTCTGTAAAAATGGCAATTTTGGTCACTGTGAGGGTTTAAAAAGTGGTTATTCAACATGAGGCATGATCCAATTGACATTTTGAATCATTTTTGGTACAGTCCAAAAAATCAATTTTCGGATGAAAAACGATGACTCCGGACCTGTCGAACGATCCCAAAATGGTCTATAATGATGAAATTTCAACATTTAATCTTTTGACTCTAAATGACTGTTGGATGTGAATTATGACTTTGTCAACTAGAATAAGTGTGTTTAAAGTCATTTCTGTGCCTGAAACGGGTCAAAATGGAAGCTTTTGAGTAAGCAAAAGTCTGTAAAAATGGCAATGTTGGTCACTGTGAGGGTCTAAAAAGTGGTTATTCAACATGAGGCATGATCCAATTGACATTTTGAATCATTTTTGGTATAGTCCAAAAAATCAATTTTCGGATGAAAAACGATGACTCCGGACCTGTCGAACAATACCAAAATGGTCTATAATGATGAAATTTCAACATTTAATCTTTTGACTCTAAATTACTGTTGGATGTGAATTATGACTTTGTCAACTAGAATAAGTGTGTTTAAAGTCATTTCTGTGCCTGAAACGGGTCAAAATGGAAGCTTTTGAGTAAGCAAAACTCTGTAAAAATGGCAATTTTGGTCATTGTGAGGGTTTAAAAAGTGGTTATTCAACATGAGGCATGATCCAATTGACATTTTGAATCATTTTTGGTACAGTCCAAAAAATCTATTTTCGGATAAAAAACGATGACTCCGGACCTGTCGAACGATCCCAAAATAGTCAATATGGATGAAATTTCAACATTTAATCTTTTGACTCTAAATTACTGTTGGATGTGAATTATGACTTTGTCAACTAGAATAAGTGTGTTTAAAGTCATTTCTGTGCCTGAAACGGGTCAAAATGGAAGCTTTTGAGTAAGCAAAACTCTGTAAAAATGGCAATTTTGGTCATTGTGAGGGTTTAAAAAGTGGTTATTCAACATGAGGCATGATCCAATTGACATTTTGAATCATTTTTGGTACAGTCCAAAAAATCAATTTTCGGATGAAAAACGATGACTCCGGACCTGTCGAACGATCCCAAAATGGTCTATAATGATGAAATGTCAACATTTAATCTTTTGACTCTAAATGACTGTTGGATGTGAAATATGACTTTGTCAACTAGAATAAGGGTGTTTAAAGTCATTTCTGTGCCTGAAACGGGTCAAAATGGAAGCTTTTGAGTAAGCAAAACTCTATAAAAATGGCAATTTTGGTCACTGTGAGGGTTTAAAAAGTGGTTATTCAACATGAGGCATGATCCAATTGACATTTTGAATCATTTTTGGTACAGTCCAAAAAATTCAATTTTCGGATGAAAAACGATGACTCCGGACCTGTCGAACGATCCCAAAATGGTCTATAATGATGAAATTTTAACATTTAATCTTTTGACTCTAAATTACTGTGGGATGTGAATTAGGAGTTTGTCAACTAAAATAAGTGTGTTTAAAGTCATTTCTGTGCCTGAAACGGGTCAAAATTGAAGCTTTTGAGTAAGCAAAACTCTGTAAAAATGGCAATTTTGGTCACTGTGAGGGTTTAAATAGTGGTTATTCAACATGAGGCATGATCCAATTGACATTTTGAATCATTTTTGGTACAGTCCAAAAAATCAATTTTCGGATGAAAAACGATGACTCCGGACCTGTCGAACGATCATAAAATGGTCTATAATGATGAAATTTCAACATTTAATCTTTTGACTCTAAATTACTGTTGGATGTGAATTATGACTTTGTCAACTAGAATAAGTGTGTTTAAAGTCATTTCTGTGCCTGAAACGGGTCAAAATGGAAGCTTTTGAGTAAGCAAAACTCTGTAAAAATGGCAATTTTGGTCACTGTGAGGGTTTAAAAAGTGGTTATTCAACATGAGGCATGATCCAATTGACATTTTGAATCATTTTTGGTACAGTCCAAAAAATCAATTTTCGGATGAAAAACGATGACTCCGGACCTGTCGAACGATCCCAAAATGGTCTATAATGATGACATTTTAACATTTAATCTTTTGACTCTAAATTACTGTTGGATGTGAATTAGGACTTTGTCAACTAAAATAAGTGTGTTTAAAGTCATTTCTGTGCCTGAAACGGGTCAAAATTGAAGCTTTTGAGTAAGCAAAACTCTGTAAAAATGGCAATTTTGGTCACTGTGAGGGTTTAAATAGTGGTTATTCAACATGAGGCATGATCCAATTGACATTTTGAATCATTTTTGGTACAGTCCAAAAAATCAATTTTCGGATGAAAAACGATGACTCCGGACCTGTCGAACGATCCCAAAAAGGTCTATAATGATGACATTTTAACATTTAATCTTTTGACTCTAAATTACTGTTGGATGTGAATTAGGACTTTGTCAACTGAAATAAGTGTGTTTAAAGTCATTTCTGTGCCTGAAACGGGTCAAAATTGAAGCTTTTGAGTAAGCAAAACTCTGTAAAAATGGCAATTTTGGTCACTGTGAGGGTTTAAAAAGTGGTTATTCAACATGAGGCATGATCCAATTGACATTTTGAATCATTTTTGGTACAGTCCAAAAAATCAATTTTCGGATGAAAAACGATGACTCCGGACCTGTCGAACGATCCCAAAAAGGTCTATAATGATGAAATTTCAACATTTAATCTTTTGACTCTAAATGACTGTTGGATGTGAATTATGACTTTGTCAACTAAAATAAGTGTGTTTAAAGTCATTTCTGTGCCTGAAACGTGTCAAAATTGAAGCTTTTGAGTAAGCAAAACTCTGTAAAAATGGCAATTTTGGTCACTGTGAGCGTTTAAAAAGTGGTTATTCAACATGAGGCACGATCCAATTGACATTTTGAATCATTTTTGGTACAGTCCAAAAAATCAATTTTCGGATGAAAAACGATGACTCCGGACCTGTCGAACGATCCCAAAATGGTCTATAATGATGAAATTTCAACATTTAATCTTTTGACTCTAAATGACTGTTGGATGTGAATTATGACTTTGTCAACTAGAATAAGGGTGTTTAAAGTCATTTCTGTGCCTGAAACGGGTCAAAATGGAAGCTTTTGAGTAAGCAAAACTCTGTAAAAATGGCAATTTTGGTCACTGTGAGGGTTTAAAAAGTGGTTATTCAACATGAGGCATGATCCAATTGACATTTTGAATCATTTTTGGTACAGTCCAAAAAATCAATTTTCGGATGAAAAACGATGACTCCGGACCTGTCGAACGATCCCAAAATGGTCTATAATGATGAAATTTTAACATTTAATCTTTTGACTCTAAATTACTGTGGGATGTGAATTAGGACTTTGTCAACTAAAATAAGTGTGTTTAAAGTCATTTCTGTGCCTGAAACGGGTCAAAATTGAAGCTTTTGAGTAAGCAAAACTCTGTAAAAATTGCAATTTTGGTCACTGTGAGGGTTTAAAAAGTGGGTATTCAACATGAGGCATGATCCAATTGACATTTTGAATCATTTTTGGTACAGTCCAAAAAATCAATATTCGGATGAAAAACGATGACTCCGGACCTGTCGAACGATCATAAAATGGTCTATAATGATGAAATTTCAACATTTAATCTTTTGACTCTAAATTACTGTTGGATGTGAATTATGACTTTGTCAACTAGAATAAGTGTGTTTAAAGTCATTTCTGTGCCTGAAACGGGTCAAAATGGAAGCTTTTGAGTAAGCAAAACTCTGTAAAAATGGCAATTTTGGTCATTGTGAGGGTTTAAAAAGTGGTTATTCAACATGAGGCATGATCCAATTGACATTTTGAATCATTTTTGGTACAGTCCAAAAAATCAATTTTCGGATGAAAAACGATGACTCCGGACCTGTCGAATTATCCCAAAATGGTCTATAATGATGAAATTTCAACATTTAATCTTTTGACTCTAAATGACTGTTGGATGTGAATTATGACTTTGTCAACTAGAATAAGGGTGTTTAAAGTCATTTCTGTGCCTGAAACGGGTCAAAATGGAAGCTTTCGAGTAAGCAAAACTCTGTAAAAATGGCAATTTTGGTCACTGTGAGGGTTTAAAAAATGGTTATTCAACATGAGGCATGATCCAATTGACATTTTGAATCATTTTTGGTACAGTCCAAAAAATCAATTTTCGGATGAAAAACGATGACTCCGGACCTGTCGAACGATCCCAAAATGGTCTATAATGATGAAATTTTAACATTTAATCTTTTGACTCTAAATTACTGTGGGATGTGAATTAGGACTTTGTCAACTAAAATAAGTGTGTTTAAAGTCATTTCTGTGCCTGAAACGGGTCAAAATTGAAGCTTTTGAGTAAGCAAAACTCTGTAAAAATTGCAATTTTGGTCACTGTGAGGGTTTAAAAAGTGGGTATTCAACATGAGGCTTGATCCAATTGACATTTTGAATCATTTTTGGTACAGTCCAAAAAATCAATTTTCGGATGAAAAACGATGACTCCGGACCTGTCGAACGATCATAAAATGGTCTATAATGATGAAATTTCAACATTTAATCTTTTGACTCTAAATTACTGTTGGATGTGAATTATGACTTTGTCAACTAGAATAAGTGTGTTTAAAGTCATTTCTGTGCCTGAAACGGGTCAAAATGGAAGCTTTTGAGTAAGCAAAACTCTGTAAAAATGGCAATTTTGGTCACTGTGAGGGTTTAAAAAGTGGTTATTCAACATGAGGCATGATCCAATTGACATTTTGAATAATTTTTGGTACAGTCCAAAAAATCAATTTTCGGATGAAAAACGATGACTCCGGACCTGTCGAACGATCCCAAAATGGTCTATAATGATGACATTTTAACATTTAATCTTTTGACTCTAAATTACTGTTGGATGTGAATTAGGACTTTGTCAACTAAAATAAGTGTGTTTAAAGTCATTTCTGTGCCTGAAACGGGTCAAAATTGAAGCTTTTGAGTAAGCAAAACTCTGTAAAAATGGCAATTTTGGTCACTGTGAGGGTTTAAATAGTGGTTATTCAACATGAGGCATGATCCAATTGACATTTTGAATCATTTTTGGTACAGTCCAAAAAATCAATTTTCGGATGAAAAACGATGACTCCGGACCTGTCGAACGATCCCAAAAAGGTCTATAATGATGACATTTTAACATTTAATCTTTTGACTCTAAATTACTGTTGGATGTGAATTAGGACTTTGTCAACTGAAATAAGTGTGTTTAAAGTCATTTCTGTGCCTGAAACGGGTCAAAATTGAAGCTTTTGAGTAAGCAAAACTCTATAAAAATGGCAATTTTGGTCACTGTGAGGGTTTAAAAAGTGGTTATTCAACATGAGGCATGATCCAATTGACATTTTGAATCATTTTTGGTACAGTCCAAAAAAATCAATTTTCGGATGAAAAACGATGACTCCGGACCTGTCGAACGATCCCAAAAAGGTCTATAATGATGAAATTTCAACATTTAATCTTTTGACTCTAAATGACTGTTGGATGTGAATTATGACTTTGTCAACTAAAATAAGTGTGTTTAAAGTCATTTCTGTGCCTGAAACGTGTCAAAATTGAAGCTTTTGAGTAAGCAAAACTCTGTAAAAATGGCAATTTTGGTCACTGTGAGGGTTTAAAAAGTGGTTATTCAACATGAGGCACGATCCAATTGACATTTTGAATCATTTTTGGTACAGTCCAAAAAATCAATTTTCGGATGAAAAACGATGACTCCGGACCTGTCGAACGATCCCAAAATGGTGTATAATGATGAAATTTCAACATTTAATCTTTTGACTCTAAATGACTGTTGGATGTGAATTATGACTTTGTCAACTAGAATAAGGGTGTTTAAAGTCATTTCTGTGCCTGAAACGGGTCAAAATGGAAGCTTTTGAGTAAGCAAAACTCTGTAAAAATGGCAATTTTGGTCACTGTGAGGGTTTAAAAAGTGGTTATTCAACATGAGGCATGATCCAATTGACATTTTGAATCATTTTTGGTACAGTCCAAAAAATCAATTTTCGGATGAAAAACGATGACTCCGGACCTGTCGAACGATCCCAAAATGGTCTATAATGATGAAATTTTAACATTTAATCTTTTGACTCTAAATTACTGTGGGATGTGAATTAGGACTTTGTCAACTAAAATAAGTGTGTTTAAAGTCATTTCTGTGCCTGAAACGGGTCAAAATTGAAGCTTTTGAGTAAGCAAAACTCTGTAAAAATTGCAATTTTGGTCACTGTGAGGGTTTAAAAAGTGGGTATTCAACATGAGGCATGATCCAATTGACATTTTGAATCATTTTTGGTACAGTCCAAAAAATCAATATTCGGATGAAAAACGATGACTCCGGACCTGTCGAACGATCATAAAATGGTCTATAATGATGAAATTTCAACATTTAATCTTTTGACTCTAAATTACTGTTGGATGTGAATTATGACTTTGTCAACTAGAATAAGTGTCTTTAAAGTCATTTCTGTGCCTGAAACGGGTCAAAATGGAAGCTTTTGAGTAAGCAAAACTCTGTAAAAATGGCAATTTTGGTCACTGTGAGGGTTTAAAAAGTGGTTATTCAACATGAGGCATGATCCAATTGACATTTTGAATCATTTTTGGTACAGTCCAAAAAATCAATTTTCGGATGAAAAACGATGACTCCGGACCTGTCGAACGATCCCAAAATGGTCTATAATGATGACATTTTAACATTTAATCTTTTGACTCTAAATTACTGTTGGATGTGAATTAGGACTTTGTCAACTAAAATAAGTGTGTTTAAAGTCATTTCTGTGCCTGAAACGGGTCAAAATTGAAGCTTTTGAGTAAGCAAAACTCTGTAAAAATGGCAATTTTGGTCACTGTGAGGGTTTAAATAGTGGTTATTCAACATGAGGCATGATCCAATTGACATTTTGAATCATTTTTGGTACAGTCCAAAAAATCAATTTTCGGATGAAAAACGATGACTCCGGACCTGTCGAACGATCCCAAAAAGGTCTATAATGATGACATTTTAACATTTAATCTTTTGACTCTAAATTACTGTTGGATGTGAATTAGGACTTTGTCAACTAAAATAAGTGTGTTTAAAGTCATTTCTGTGCCTGAAACGGGTCAAAATTGAAGCTTTTGAGTAAGCAAAACTCTGTAAAAATGGCAATTTTGGTCACTGTGAGGGTTTAAAAAGTGGTTATTCAACATGAGGCATGATCCAATTGACATTTTGAATCATTTTTGGTACAGTCCAAAAAATCAATTTTCGGATGAAAAACGATGACTCCGGACCTGT
Source organism: Lissotriton vulgaris (assembly GCF_964263255.1). Lineage (NCBI taxonomy): Eukaryota > Metazoa > Chordata > Amphibia > Caudata > Salamandridae > Lissotriton > Lissotriton vulgaris. The sequence goes on from NW_028247984.1 coordinate 13,025, forward strand.
CGAACGATCCCAAAATGGTCTATAATGATGAAATTTTAACATTTAATCTTTTGACTCTAAATGACTGTTGGATGTGAATTATGACTTTGTCAACTAGAATAAGTGTGTTTAAAGTCATTTCTGTGCCTGAAACGGGTCAAAATGGAAGCTTTTGAGTAAGCAAAACTCTGTAAAAATGGCAATGTTGGTCACTGTGAGGGTCTAAAAAGTGGTTATTCAACATGAGGCATGATCCAATTGACATTTTGAATCATTTTTGGTACAGTCCAAAAAATCAATTTTCGGATGAAAAACGATGACTCCGGACCTGTCGAACGATCCCAAAATGGTCTATAATGATGAAATTCCAACATTTAATCTTTTGACTCTAAATTACTGTTGGATGTGAATTATGACTTTGTCAACTAGAATAAGTGTGTTTAAAGTCATTTCTGTGCCTGAAACGGGTCAAAATGGAAGCTTTTGAGTAAGCAAAACTCTGTAAAAATGGCAATTTTGGTCACTGTGAGGGTTTAAAAAGTGGTTATTCAACATGAGGCATGATCCAATTGACATTTTGAATCATTTTTGGTACAGTCCAAAAAATCAATTTTCGGATGAAAAACGATGACTCCGGACCTGTCGAACGATCCCAAAATAGTCAATATGGATGAAATTTCAACATTTAATCTTTTGACTCTAAATTACTGTTGGATGTGAATTATGACTTTGTCAACTAGAATAAGTGTGTTTAAAGTCATTTCTGTGCCTGAAACGGGTCAAAATGGAAGCTTTCGAGTAAGCAAAACTCTGTAAAAATGGCAATTTTGGTCACTGTGAGGGTTTAAAAAATGGTTATTCAACATGAGGCATGATCCAATTGACATTTTGAATCATTTTTGGTACAGTCCAAAAAATAAATTTTCGGATGAAAAACGATGACTCCGGACCTGTCGAACGATCCCAAAATGGTCTATAATGATGAAATTTTAACATTTAATCTTTTGACTCTAAATTACTGTGGGATGTGAATTAGGACTTTGTCAACTAAAATAAGTGTGTTTAAAGTCATTTCTGTGCCTGAAACGGGTCAAAATTGAAGCTTTTGAGTAAGCAAAACTCTGTAAAAATTGCAATTTTGGTCACTGTGAGGGTTTAAAAAGTGGGTATTCAACATGAGGCTTGATCCAATTGACATTTTGAATCATTTTTGGTACAGTCCAAAAAATCAATTTTCGGATGAAAAACGATGACTCCGGACCTGTCGAACGATCATAAAATGGTCTATAATGATGAAATTTCAACATTTAATCTTTTGACTCTAAATTACTGTTGGATGTGAATTATGACTTTGTCAACTAGAATAAGTGTGTTTAAAGTCATTTCTGTGCCTGAAACGGGTCAAAATGGAAGCTTTTGAGTAAGCAAAACTCTGTAAAAATGGCAATTTTGGTCACTGTGAGGGTTTAAAAAGTGGTTATTCAACATGAGGCATGATCCAATTGACATTTTGAATAATTTTTGGTACAGTCCAAAAAATCAATTTTCGGATGAAAAACGATGACTCCGGACCTGTCGAACGATCCCAAAATGGTCTATAATGATGACATTTTAACATTTAATCTTTTGACTCTAAATTACTGTTGGATGTGAATTAGGACTTTGTCAACTAAAATAAGTGTGTTTAAAGTCATTTCTGTGCCTGAAACGGGTCAAAATTGAAGCTTTTGAGTAAGCAAAACTCTGTAAAAATGGCAATTTTGGTCACTGTGAGGGTTTAAATAATGGTTATTCAACATGAGGCATGATCCAATTGACATTTTGAATCATTTTTGGTACAGTCCAAAAAATCAATTTTCGGATGAAAAACGATGACTCCGGACCTGTCGAACGATCCCAAAAAGGTCTATAATGATGACATTTTAACATTTAATCTTTTGACTCTAAATTACTGTTGGATGTGAATTAGGACTTTGTCAACTGAAATAAGTGTGTTTAAAGTCATTTCTGTGCCTGAAACGGGTCAAAATTGAAGCTTTTGAGTAAGCAAAACTCTGTAAAAATGGCAATTTTGGTCACTGTGAGGGTTTAAAAAGTGGTTATTCAACATGAGGCATGATCCAATTGACATTTTGAATCATTTTTGGTACAGTCCAAAAAAATCAATTTTCGGATGAAAAACGATGACTCCGGACCTGTCGAACGATCCCAAAAAGGTCTATAATGATGAAATTTCAACATTTAATCTTTTGACTCTAAATGACTGTTGGATGTGAATTATGACTTTGTCAACTAAAATAAGTGTGTTTAAAGTCATTTCTGTGCCTGAAACGTGTCAAAATTGAAGCTTTTGAGTAAGCAAAACTCTGTAAAAATGGCAATTTTGGTCACTGTGAGGGTTTAAAAAGTGGTTATTCAACATGAGGCACGATCCAATTGACATTTTGAATCATTTTTGGTACAGTCCAAAAAATCAATTTTCGGATGAAAAACGATGACTCCGGACCTGTCGAACGATCCCAAAATGGTGTATAATGATGAAATTTCAACATTTAATCTTTTGACTCTAAATGACTGTTGGATGTGAATTATGACTTTGTCAACTAGAATAAGGGTGTTTAAAGTCATTTCTGTGCCTGAAACGGGTCAAAATGGAAGCTTTTGAGTAAGCAAAACTCTGTAAAAATGGCAATTTTGGTCACTGTGAGGGTTTAAAAAGTGGTTATTCAACATGAGGCATGATCCAATTGACATTTTGAATCATTTTTGGTACAGTCCAAAAAATCAATTTTCGGATGAAAAACGATGACTCCGGACCTGTCGAACGATCCCAAAATGGTCTATAATGATGAAATTTTAACATTTAATCTTTTGACTCTAAATTACTGTGGGATGTGAATTAGGACTTTGTCAACTAAAATAAGTGTGTTTAAAGTCATTTCTGTGCCTGAAACGGGTCAAAATTGAAGCTTTTGAGTAAGCAAAACTCTGTAAAAATTGCAATTTTGGTCACTGTGAGGGTTTAAAAAGTGGGTATTCAACATGAGGCATGATCCAATTGACATTTTGAATCATTTTTGGTACAGTCCAAAAAATCAATATTCGGATGAAAAACGATGACTCCGGACCTGTCGAACGATCATAAAATGGTCTATAATGATGAAATTTCAACATTTAATCTTTTGACTCTAAATTACTGTTGGATGTGAATTATGACTTTGTCAACTAGAATAAGTGTCTTTAAAGTCATTTCTGTGCCTGAAACGGGTCAAAATGGAAGCTTTTGAGTAAGCAAAACTCTGTAAAAATGGCAATTTTGGTCACTGTGAGGGTTTAAAAAGTGGTTATTCAACATGAGGCATGATCCAATTGACATTTTGAATCATTTTTGGTACAGTCCAAAAAATCAATTTTCGGATGAAAAACGATGACTCCGGACCTGTCGAACGATCCCAAAATGGTCTATAATGATGACATTTTAACATTTAATCTTTTGACTCTAAATTACTGTTGGATGTGAATTAGGACTTTGTCAACTAGAATAAGTGTGTTTAAAGTCATTTCTGTGCCTGAAACGGGTCAAAATGGAAGCTTTTGAGTAAGCAAAACTCTGTAAAAATGGCAATGTTGGTCACTGTGAGGGTCTAAAAAGTGGTTATTCAACATGAGGCATGATCCAATTGACATTTTGAATCATTTTTGGTACAGTCCAAAAAATCAATTTTCGGATGAAAAACGATGACTCCGGACCTGTCGAACGATCCCAAAATGGTCTATAATGATGAAATTCCAACATTTAATCTTTTGACTCTAAATTACTGTTGGATGTGAATTATGACTTTGTCAACTAGAATAAGTGTGTTTAAAGTCATTTCTGTGCCTGAAACGGGTCAAAATGGAAGCTTTTGAGTAAGCAAAACTCTGTAAAAATGGCAATTTTGGTCACTGTGAGGGTTTAAAAAGTGGTTATTCAACATGAGGCATGATCCAATTGACATTTTGAATCATTTTTGGTACAGTCCAAAAAATCTATTTTCGGATGAAAAACGATGACTCCGGACCTGTCGAACGATCCCAAAATAGTCAATATGGATGAAATTTCAACATTTAATCTTTTGACTCTAAATTACTGTTGGATGTGAATTATGACTTTGTCAACTAGAATAAGTGTGTTTAAAGTCATTTCTGTGCCTGAAACGGGTCAAAATGGAAGCTTTTGAGTAAGCAAAACTCTGTAAAAATGGCAATTTTGGTCATTGTGTGGGTTTAAAAAGTGGTTATTCAACATGAGGCATGATCCAATTGATATTTTGAATCATTTTTGGTACAGTCCAAAAAATCAATTTTCGGATGAAAAACGATGACTCCGGACCTGTCGAACGATCCCAAAATGGTCTATAATGATGAAATGTCAACATTTAATCTTTTGACTCTAAATGACTGTTGGATGTGAAATATGACTTTGTCAACTAGAATAAGGGTGTTTAAAGTCATTTCTGTGCCTGAAACGGGTCAAAATGGAAGCTTTTGAGTAAGCAAAACTCTGTAAAAATGGCAATTTTGGTCACTGTGAGGGTTTAAAAAGTGGTTATTCAACATGAGGCATGATCCAATTGACATTTTGAATCATTTTTGGTACAGTCCAAAAAATTCAATTTTCGGATGAAAAACGATGACTCCGGACCTGTCGAACGATCCCAAAATGGTCTATAATGATGAAATTTTAACATTTAATCTTTTGACTCTAAATTACTGTGGGATGTGAATTAGGAGTTTGTCAACTAAAATAAGTGTGTTTAAAGTCATTTCTGTGCCTGAAACGGGTCAAAATTGAAGCTTTTGAGTAAGCAAAACTCTGTAAAAATTGCAATTTTGGTCACTGTGAGGGTTTAAAAAGTGGGTATTCAACATGAGGCATGATCCAATTGACATTTTGAATCATTTTTGGTACAGTCCAAAAAATCAATTCTCGGATGAAAAACGATGACTCCGGACCTGTCGAACGATCATAAAATGGTCTATAATGATGAAATTTCAACATTTAATCTTTTGACTCTAAATTACTGTTGGATGTGAATTATGACTTTGTCAACTAGAATAAGTGTGTTTAAAGTCATTTCTGTGCCTGAAACGGGTCAAAATGGAAGCTTTTGAGTAAGCAAAACTCTGTAAAAATGGCAATTTTGGTCATTGTGAGGGTTTAAAAAGTGGTTATTCAACATGAGGCATGATCCAATTGACATTTTGAATCATTTTTGGTACAGTCCAAAAAATCTATTTTCGGATGAAAAACGATGACTCCGGACCTGTCGAACGATCCCAAAATAGTCAATATGGATGAAATTTCAACATTTAATCTTTTGACTCTAAATTACTGTTGGATGTGAATTATGACTTTGTCAACTAGCATAAGTGTGTTTAAAGTCATTTCTGTGCCTGAAACGGGTCAAAATGGAAGCTTTTGAGTAAGCAAAACTCTGTAAAAATGGCAATTTTGGTCACTGTGAGGGTTTAAAAAGTGGTTATTCAACATGAGGCACGATCCAATTGACATTTTGAATCATTTTTGGTACAGTCTAAAAAATCTATTTTCGGATGAAAAACGATGACTCCGGACCTGTCGAACGATCCCAAAATGGTCTATAATGATGAAATTTCAACATTTAATCTTTTGACTCTAAATTACTGTTGGATGTGAATTATGACTTTGTCAACTAGAATAAGTGTGTTTAAAGTCATTTCTGTGCCTGAAACGGGTCAAAATGGAAGCTTTTGAGTAAGCAAAACTCTGTAAAAATGGCAATTTTGGTCACTGTGAGGGTTTAAAAAGTGGTTATTCAACATGAGGCATGATCCAATTGACATTTTGAATCATTTTTGGTACAGTCCAAAAAATCAATTTTCGGATGAAAAACGATGACTCCGGACCTGTCGAACGATCCCAAAATGGTCTATAATGATGAAATTTTAACATTTAATCTTTTGACTCTAAATGACTGTTGGATGTGAATTATGACTTTGTCAACTAGAATAAGTGTGTTTAAAGTCATTTCTGTGCCTGAAACGGGTCAAAATGGAAGCTTTTGAGTAAGCAAAACTCTGTAAAAATGGCAATGTTGGTCACTGTGAGGGTTTAAAAAGTGGTTATTCAACATGAGGCATGATCCAATTGACATTTTGAATCATTTTTGGTACAGTCCAAAAAATCCATTTTCGGATGAAAAACGATGACTCCGGACCTGTCGAACGATACCAAAATGGTCTATAATGATGAAATTTCAACATTTAATCTTTTGACTCTAAATTACTGTTGGATGTGAATTATGACTTTGTCAACTAGAATAAGTGTGTTTAAAATCATTTCTGTGCCTGAAACTGGTCAAAATGGAAGCTTTTGAGTAAGCAAAACTCTGTAAAAATGGCAATTTTGGTCACTGTGAGGGTTTAAAAAGTGGTTATTCAACATGAGGCATGATCCAATTGACATTTTGAATCATTTTTGGTACAGTCCAAAAAATCAATTTTCGGATGAAAAACGATGACTCCGGACCTGTCGAACGATCCCAAAAAGGTCTATAATGATGAAATTTCAACATTTAATCTTTTGACTCTAAATGACTGGTGGATGTGAATTATGACTTTGTCAACTAAAATAAGTGTGTTTAAAGTCATTTCTGTGCCTGAAACGTGTCAAAATTGAAGCTTTTGAGTAAGCAAAACTCTGTAAAAATGGCAATTTTGGTCACTGTGAGGGTTTAAAAAGTGGTTATTCAACATGAGGCACGATCCAATTGACATTTTGAATCATTTTTGGTACAGTCCAAAAAATCAATTTTCGGATGAAAAACGATGACTCCGGACCTGTCGAACGATCCCAAAATGGTCTATAATGATGAAATTTCAACATTTAATCTTTTGACTCTAAATTACTGTTGGATGTGAATTATGACTTTGTCAACTAGAATAAGTGTGTTTAAAGTCATTTCTGTGCCTGAAACGGGTCAAAATGGAAGCTTTTGAGTAAGCAAAACTCTGTAAAAATGGCAATTTTGGTCACTGTGAGGGTTTAAAAAGTGGTTATTCAACATGAGGCATGATCCAATTGACATTTTGAATCATTTTTGGTACAGTCCAAAAAATCAATTTTCGGATGAAAAACGATGACTCCGGACCTGTCGAACGATCCCAAAATGGTCTATAATGATGAAATTTCAACATTTAATCTTTTGACTCTAAATGACTGTTGGATGTGAATTATGACTTTGTCAACTAGAATAAGTGTGTTTAAAGTCATTTCTGTGCCTGAAACGGGTCAAAATGGAAGCTTTTGAGTAAGCAAAAGTCTGTAAAAATGGCAATGTTGGTCACTGTGAGGGTCTAAAAAGTGGTTATTCAACATGAGGCATGATCCAATTGACATTTTGAATCATTTTTGGTACAGTCCAAAAAATCAATTTTCGGATGAAAAACGATGACTCCGGACCTGTCGAACGATCCCAAAATGGTCTATAATGATGAAATTTCAACATTTAATCTTTTGACTCTAAATTACTGTTGGATGTGAATTATGACTTTGTCAACTAGAATAAGTGTGTTTAAAGTCATTTCTGTGCCTGAAACAGGTCAAAATTGAAGCTTTTGAGTAAGCAAAACTCTGTAAAAATTGCAATTTTGGTCACTGTGAGGGTTTAAAAAGTGGGTATTCAACATGAGGCATGATCCAATTGACATTTTGAATCATTTTTGGTACAGTCCAAAAAATCAATATTCGGATGAAAAACGATGACTCCGGACCTGTCGAACGATCATAAAATGGTCTATAATGATGAAATTTCAACATTTAATCTTTTGACTCTAAATTACTGTTGGATGTGAATTATGACTTTGTCAACTAGAATAAGTGTGTTTAAAGTCATTTCTGTGCCTGAAACGGGTCAAAATGGAAGCTTTTGAGTAAGCAAAACTCTGTAAAAATGGCAATTTTGGTCACTGTGAGGGTTTAAAAAGTGGTTATTCAACATGAGGCATGATCCAATTGACATTTTGAATCATTTTTGGTACAGTCCAAAAAATCAATTTTCGGATGAAAAACGATGACTCCGGACCTGTCGAACGATCCCAAAATGGTCTATAATGATGACATTTTAACATTTAATCTTTTGACGTCCCCCCCCATGATGCCACCCTTCGTGCTAGGTAATCTTCTAAACACTGTACCGGACACATGGAGGACCCGGGGATCCTGCGAATGATCGTGCAGTCCCCTATCCCATCTTGGTCGGTCTTGGACCTGACAAAGGAGACAATCATCGCTTCACCCCTGATCTGAACGTGTTCCCGGCACAAACCCCCCACCACATCCTGTCTGTTCCTTGCAACCAGCTCACTTATCCTCATCGCCCCGTGAAATGCCAGCGTAAATGCAGCCCGGAACAAACACGTCTCGAAATGAGACGAGCATGTGGTAGGGAGTGTGGCCAGCAACTGGGACAACCTATCCAGACCTATCGGTCGTCTCTCATCTACTCTGCGACCCTCCAGGCGTTGCCACCCACGCAGCGCCTTCTGTACCACAAAAGACGCTGTCGGGTCCTGGATGTTATGGGCCCTGGCGACAAAGGAAATGGCAGCACGATGCCTTTGGGCCGTAGCCACCGACTTCCCCGCCCTACGCAGGGACATGAGAAAATGTACTACCCACTCCTCCTGACCCCAAAGCCCCTCTCTCTCAGTCCCCAAAAAGGCTAAATAGGCCCGAAACGCCCCTTCATATGCCTTCCTCGTCCTTGGTGCTAGACTCACTCCCACGAGGTGACGAAGTTCGGGGCACCGAGAGACCAGAGAGCTTCGGGGAAGGGTGCCGGCTCTGGGTCCGCTGAGGGAAGGAAACCCGAGAAAGCCTGCATTTGAAAACGAGACAGTGCATCAGCCGCCTGATTCATCACCCCTGGGACATGTTTTGCTCTGAATATCACGTTCAGTTGCATACACAGTAAGACAATTTCTTTGAGCAGCCTTAAAATCAGTTTACAACGGGCTGCCTGACTATTGATGCATTCTACAACGGTCATATTGTCAGACCAAAACACGACAGAATGATCTTTGAACCCTTCGGGCCAAGTTCTCAGGGCCACCAGAATGGGAAACAGTTCAAGGAAAGCAATATTACTCGTCAGCCCCTCTTCATGCCACCATGGGGGCCACCTTTGTGCCGACCATTTTGTGCCGAAGATGGCGCCAAAGCCTATGCTTCCCGCTGAATCTGTCCATAGACCAAGCTCTTCAGAGGACACGGCTGGCTTGTTCCAGACGACTCGACCATTGAAGTCCGCCAAAAATGCTAACCAAATACGCATGTCCTGGCGGACCTCAGCCGATAGTCTCGTGCGATGATGACCCTCCTTTAGGCCAACCATCGCTTGGGCAATTGAACGGGAAAAGGGGCGGGCCATTGGGATCACCCTTAGGGCAAAATTCAACTTCCCCACCAATTGTTGCAACTGATTCAGCGTAACCTTAGATGCATTTATACATACTTGCAGGGCTGCCCTGAATTTCGACACTTTGGTAGCTGGTAAACGAAAACAACCCTCACTAGAGTCCAACTCGATCCCCAAAAACTCGAGGCAAGTCGTGGGACCCACAGTTTTACCTGGTGCCAATGGCACGCCAAATTGACCCATTAACACACAAAATTCAGCCAAGGCCTGGGCGCATTCATGATTTCCGGCGGGCCCAAGGAACAGAAAGTCATCAAGGTAATGCATTACATTTCGGAAACCCGTCTTCTTCGTGAACACCCATTGCAGGAAAGTACTGAATTTCTCGAAATATGCACAGGATATAGAGCATCCCATCGGCATACACCTATCCAAGTAATATGATCCCTGAAACACGAATCCCAGAAGACGCTGGTCGTCTGGGTGTACCGGGAGCAACCAGAACGCTGACTCGATATCTGATTTCGCCATCAACGTCCCGGGCCCCAGGCGATTCAAAATGGCCACTGCCTCATCAAATGATGCGTACCGCACTGAACATACCTCTGGATTAATTGCATCGTTCACCGAAAGACCATGTGGAGCTGACAGATTATGAATTAATCGAAACTCACCTGGGTCCTTCTTGGGGACCACCCCTAACGGAGAACAGACAAAATACGGTACCGGGGGTACACTAAACGGGCCGGCGACTCGTCCCCGGCTAACCTCTTTCTGAATCTTATCTTGCACTACAGATGTATGCTGCAAGACGGAAAGTTGATTTTTGCACGTCCCGACACCCTGAAAGTCCCCTACCGGGATGCGGAAACCATATGAAAAACTGTTCCGCAGCACCCCAGCAGAAGTACGATCTGGGTATTCACTGAGCCAGGGAATCATTGCCAAGGTATCAATCGGGGTTGGTAAAGGCGCCCCTCGGACTATATTAGACCTGTTTGGCGCCTCCTCTACCCCCATTCTCACCCGTTCTGGCTCTGCACGAGGACTCAGGATGGGACGACCCACAACTACTACATTCGTGTTTGAATTTACACGATCCCGGAGGCCTGGTACATTTACCCTTGTTGAAATTGAAGCAGAAACCCCTTTTCCCTGTATTGCCGGTAGGTCTCGAGTAATCGTCGGTGCTCGTACCTGACCGAAAGGGCGTCCCCCCATTTTGGCGGGAGTATTCAACAACATTGCTCCCCACCAAAGGCATTTTTAACTTTCCTGACTCTTTCATTTTATCCCACGTCAAAGAATCATAACAGTCCCAAGTTAAACTTTTGTTATGCTCCTTTTCCTTCCTGAAAAGGTTGTCATAACAGAACCAATGGTTACCTTGATACGCTGTCGAGTAACCCATAATTCGTGACTGATAAATCGGAAACTCAGGAAGCAACTCGGGCCTACGTTCCCCCAAAATCGATGTAAAAATACCCCACGCATTGCCCCAGTTGCCAATATTCTCATTTACTTTAAAGGCGGCCATTTTTGCGCGCCAAACACTCGGATGCATTAGGTCCTTCTGACTCTTAACATGCTCCACTTCATAATGATCGACAAGCAAGGAGAAAATATTCACATACTCCCCCGCCCAAATCTTTTCCTTTATTGCCAAAGGAACATGTTGCCCCAATTTCTCTCTACGAGAGGGTGCTGACTCATCCCTTGCGATCGGCAATGGCCGCTTACCTGAACCGGATGCTGCTTCCGCCACTTGTGGCTTGTCTATCACCGCCACCGGCGCGGTCACCTTGGCTGCATCTCTTTTCTCACGCAGCTTTTTCATCAGCGCCTGTGCCTCGGCAGCCGTGGCGCCCTCACTACTATCACCCAACCACGCTGCTAGCTGTGCTGCCAGCTCGGGGGGCATATCCTCATTGGTTGTCGGGGTGACGACAACGGGGATCGGATTCCCCTCCATCGGTACCGGGGTCGGCGCCTCGAGCGGGGCAGAGGGAACCGGGACGTCTCCCCCGGCTGGAACCCTTCTTGGCCTCTTGGGTCTCCCTCCAGCCGGTGGACGCCCCGATCCCTCCTCCCCGTCTCGCTCCGCCAGCCGCTTCTTTATGTCGGACATCTCCTTAAAGAGGACCCGAACCATCTGATCAGTCATCATTCTCTTTGCGCCTTTCTTGGGCATCTCTTCGACGAAGTATCTAGAAGACAAAGAAAAAGATCAAAACGCTCAAAATTGGCTCTTGGTTCTGTCCCGAGCTCACGTGTAGCGAGGAGGTGCAGCTTCAGAGCACAAGAACAAGAGGACGTCTTCTGGTCTTGCGTCCCTTTTATCCGTCTTCAGGGCGGGCGAAAACCCGCCCCTGCCTGCCCCGAGGGCGTGGCTGGCTGCGTCAGTGTCTAGGCCAGCCCACTCTAGGGCGGGAAAAAAGCGCGCCCCGGCTACGCCGCTTCGGGCATACCAGCCGAGACGCGCCTCCCGCCCAAAAATGGCTTCCCGGGGGGATCGAGGTACTCTGCCATACGTTCGGGGGGACCGAGTGGTCGCCCCTTTCCATATGGCTGAGATACCCGCCACCCCCTCTCAACACAATCCCCGAAAGGAGGGAAACCGGAAACAGTTCTTGAAGTTTTTGGAAGTGGGAGGGAGTGACCCTCCCGGCCGTATTTATTAAAACAAAATTAAAAACATTAAACGTTTCATGTTATGTACAATTTCATTACCACATTGCGATGTTTGGCTAACTTTAACATATTCTCTAATACAGAGGTCTCCTAGCCGAACTAGCATCCTACAAAACATTTTCTAGAAATATTGAAATTGTACATCCTAACGTTTAAGGGCCAACGGCAAGGTCATAACCGGTGTCAAGATCCCTAACCAGACTTACCCCTCCCACTTGGGAGGGGCGACAGCACGGAGGCTTACCTCAAGTGCAACTACTACCAATTTCCCTTGACTTGACGGGGGCACTTAAGAACTCGACGCCAGTTAAAGGTCGTTCGAATACTCGTGTGAGGTATCTAGAAGGTATCGTAGACCTCCCCCCAACCCCACACAACTTACCGCATCTGCCGTCGCAGATGTCACTGGCCCCGGGAAATTCCACAGGAGGGGGCTGTAACCCCTCCTACACAGGAAGGGGCCTTGACCGCCTTTCCTTTACTTCCGGCGACCTATCCTTAGAAGGGACCGCCTCCCCATTGAGGGGCCAATGGCCACCTCACCCGAGCGCTCCCATCCGTGTTGGGTGACGCCCACTCATAGGGATCTTCTAATTAGTGCTCACCGATCATGACCTTACCGCCTACCAAAATAAATACGACAATGCTAATCAAACCTACGAAAACATTGGTCACTACGACCGAAAGAGCATGCTTAAAATTCAACACTAAATCGAATCATTTTTAATCGCAAAAAACCTACACAACATACACCATTCTTTATTATAATCAACATCAACATGATACTATCACAACCTGTAAACGAAACAGAAACATAATTATAAATTAACTTTATTACAAAACAACTGGCTGTCCTCAGGGGCTGGTGGGTGGGTCAAAATTGGCTCTTGGTTCTGTCCCGAGCTCACGTGTAGCGAGGAGGTGCAGCTTCAGAGCACAAGAACAAGAGGACGTCTTCTGGTCTTGCGTCCCTTTTATCCGTCTTCAGGGCGGGCGAAAACCCGCCCCTGCCTGCCCCGAGGGCATGGCTGGCTGCGTCAGTGTCTAGGCCAGCCCACTCTAGGGCGGGAAAAAAGCGCGCCCCGGCTACGCCGCTTCGGGCATACCAGCCGAGACGCGCCTCCCGCCCAAAAATGGCTTCCCGGGGGGATCGAGGTACTCTGCCATACGTTCGGGGGGACCGAGTGGTCACCCCTTTCCATATGGCTGAGATACCCGCCACCCCCTCTCAACACAATCCCCGAAAGGAGGGAAACCGGAAACAGTTCTTGAAGTTTTTGGAAGTGGGAGGGAGTGACCCTCCCGGCCGTATTTATTAAAACAAAATTAAAAACATTAAACGTTTCATGTTATGTACAATTTCATTACCACATTGCGATGTTTGGCTAACTTTAACATATTCTCTAATACAGAGGTCTCCTAGCCGAACTAGCATCCTACAAAACATTTTCTAGAAATATTGAAATTGTACATCCTAACGTTTAAGGGCCAACGGCAAGGTCATAACCGGTGTCAAGATCCCTAACCAGACTTACCCCTCCCACTTGGGAGGGGCGACAGCACGGAGGCTTACCTCAAGTGCAACTACTACCAATTTCCCTTGACTTGACGGGGGCACTTAAGAACTCGACGCCAGTTAAAGGTCGTTCGAATACTCGTGTGAGGTATCTAGAAGGTATCGTAGACCTCCCCCCAACCCCACACAACTTACCGCATCTGCCGTCGCAGATGTCACTGGCCCCGGGAAATTCCACAGGAGGGGGCTGTAACCCCTCCTACACAGGAAGGGGCCTTGACCGCCTTTCCTTTACTTCCGGCGACCCATCCTTAGAAGGGACCGCCTCCCCATTGAGGGGCCAATGGCCACCTCACCCGAGCGCTCCCATCCGTGTTGGGTGACGCCCACTCATAGGGATCTTCTAATTAGTGCTCACCGATCATGACCTTACCGCCACAGGTCCGGATAGTTGACCGGCTATCCGGACCCCCCACAAAACTCCTACCTAAAGGTCATGTTTTAACGTTTTTAACCAAGCTAAGAAGTCTCCTATGAGTAACTCATTCCCCACCCGCGACAAATGCACACCATCCCCCAAATACATACTGTCATCGTTAATACAACTATGCGAGATAGAATGCAATGTCTTGGAACGGAACAACCTACTCACTTTGTTATTAAGTTTTCTAACAGAATGATTCAAAGCAGGAATCGAAATAGCCCCCCGCCACACTTCGTGGGATCATATGAGACCACGCAATTATGCACCCCGGAACTTTCCTCGCTAACCAACTTACAGTGGAAAGCATTGCCTCTAGGAGAAGTCGTCTACCGGTGGTGACCAAATCATTGCCCCCTAAATGTACTATGACTATAGACGGCGGTGACCTCGTCCGCCCTAACAAACCCTCAAAGAATGCTTGAAACTGGTCAATACAGAGACCGCCTCTTCCGTAGAAGGACACTCTGTACCCGTATTCCCCAGGTACGTGAATCATGTCACCTGCTTCGAATACGTCCGCGGCACGCCTCACGTATGAGTGGCCCACGACCCACACCTCCTTTCTCACAGCCGGTGATGTCTGACCGCTGGCCTGGTGTTGGGTCGACTGCATAGTCCGCCCTGCCTCGTAGGCTTGCGCAACTGAAAACCAAACAAAAGACAAGAAGCGTGAGTACATTATTACAGCTTCACAACATGTGCAATCGCACATATCTCTTATAACAATTGGAGGACCAACGCCCCACTCGTTTTACTTGTTCAACATTAAGACCCCTGGCTGTAGCTTCAGTGGCAGCCCCTATTCGAAAGGAATGGGTCCCGAATTCGCCCGGGTCCAAGCCCGCTGCGGTAATGGACATCGCAAGCACCCGCTGAAACTGAAACTTCGTCAGTGGGGTGGCGTCTGCGTGTCTCAACAATGTCCCCCCCCATGATGCCACCCTTCGTGCTAGGTAATCTTCTAAACACTGTACCGGACACATGGAGGACCCGGGGATCCTGCGAATGATCGTGCAGTCCCCTATCCCATCTTGGTCGGTCTTGGACCTGACAAAGGAGACAATCATCGCTTCACCCCTGATCTGAACGTGTTCCCGGCACAAACCCCCCACCACATCCTGTCTGTTCCTTGCAACCAGCTCACTTATCCTCATCGCCCCGTGAAATGCCAGCGTAAATGCAGCCCGGAACAAACACGTCTCGAAATGAGACGAGCATGTGGTAGGGAGTGTGGCCAGCAACTGGGACAACCTATCCAGACCTATCGGTCGTCTCTCATCTACTCTGCGACCCTCCAGGCGTTGCCACCCACGCAGCGCCTTCTGTACCACAAAAGACGCTGTCGGGTCCTGGATGTTATGGGCCCTGGCGACAAAGGAAATGGCAGCACGATGCCTTTGGGCCGTAGCCACCGACTTCCCCGCCCTACGCAGGGACATGAGAAAATGTACTACCCACTCCTCCTGACCCCAAAGCCCCTCTCTCTCAGTCCCCAAAAAGGCTAAATAGGCCCGAAACGCCCCTTCATATGCCTTCCTCGTCCTTGGTGCTAGACTCACTCCCACGAGGTGACGAAGTTCGGGGCACCGAGAGACCAGAGAGCTTCGGGGAAGGGTGCCGGCTCTGGGTCCGCTGAGGGAAGGAAACCCGAGAAAGCCTGCATTTGAAAACGAGACAGTGCATCAGCCGCCTGATTCATCACCCCTGGGACATGTTTTGCTCTGAATATCACGTTCAGTTGCATACACAGTAAGACAATTTCTTTGAGCAGCCTTAAAATCAGTTTACAACGGGCTGCCTGACTATTGATGCATTCTACAACGGTCATATTGTCAGACCAAAACACGACAGAATGATCTTTGAACCCTTCGGGCCAAGTTCTCAGGGCCACCAGAATGGGAAACAGTTCAAGGAAAGCAATATTACTCGTCAGCCCCTCTTCATGCCACCATGGGGGCCACCTTTGTGCCGACCATTTTGTGCCGAAGATGGCGCCAAAGCCTATGCTTCCCGCTGAATCTGTCCATAGACCAAGCTCTTCAGAGGACACGGCTGGCTTGTTCCAGACGACTCGACCATTGAAGTCCGCCAAAAATGCTAACCAAATACGCATGTCCTGGCGGACCTCAGCCGATAGTCTCGTGCGATGATGACCCTCCTTTAGGCCAACCATCGCTTGGGCAATTGAACGGGAAAAGGGGCGGGCCATTGGGATCACCCTTAGGGCAAAATTCAACTTCCCCACCAATTGTTGCAACTGATTCAGCGTAACCTTAGATGCATTTATACATACTTGCAGGGCTTCCCTGAATTTCGACACTTTGGTAGCTGGTAAACGAAAACAACCCTCACTAGAGTCCAACTCGATCCCCAAAAACTCGAGGCAAGTCGTGGGACCCACAGTTTTACCTGGTGCCAATGGCACGCCAAATTGACCCATTAACACACAAAATTCAGCCAAGGCCTGGGCGCATTCATGATTTCCGGCGGGCCCAAGGAACAGAAAGTCATCAAGGTAATGCATTACATTTCGGAAACCCGTCTTCTTCGTGAACACCCATTGCAGGAAAGTACTGAATTTCTCGAAATATGCACAGGATATAGAGCATCCCATCGGCATACACCTATCCAAGTAATATGATCCCTGAAACACGAATCCCAGAAGACGCTGGTCGTCTGGGTGTACCGGGAGCAACCGGAACGCTGACTCGATATCTGATTTCGCCATCAACGTCCCGGGCCCCAGGCGATTCAAAATGGCCACTGCCTCATCAAATGATGCGTACCGCACCGAACATACCTCTGGATTAATTGCATCGTTCACCGAAAGACCATGTGGAGCTGACAGATTATGAATTAATCGAAACTCACCTGGGTCCTTCTTGGGGACCACCCCTAACGGAGAACAGACAAAATACGGTACCGGGGGTACACTAAACGGGCCGGCGACCCGTCCCCGGCTAACCTCTTTCTGAATCTTATCTTGCACTACAGATGTATGCTGCAAGACGGAAAGTTGATTTTTGCACGTCCCAACACCCTGAAAGTCCCCTACCGGGATGCGGAAACCATATGAAAAACCGTTCCGCAGCACCCCAGCAGAAGTACGATCTGGGTATTCACTGAGCCAGGGAATCATTGCCAAGGTATCAATCGGGGTTGGTAAAGGCGCCCCTCGGACTATATTAGACCTGTTTGGCGCCTCCTCTACCCCCATTCTCACCCGTTCTGGCTCTGCACGAGGACTCAGGATGGGACGACCCACAACTACTACATTCGTGTTTGAATTTACACGATCCCGGAGGCCTGGTACATTTACCCTTGTTGAAATTGAAGCAGAAACCCCTTTTCCCTGTATTGCCGGTAGGTCTCGAGTAATCGTCGGTGCTCGTACCTGACTGAAAGGGCGTCCCCCCATTTTGGCGGGAGTATTCAACAACATTGCTCCCCACCAAAGGCATTTTTAACATTCCTGACTCTTTCATTTTATCCCACGTCAAAGAATCATAACAGTCCCAAGTTAAACTTTTGTTATGCTCCTTTTCCTTCCTGAAAAGGTTGTCATAACAGAACCAATGGTTACCTTGATACGCTGTCGAGTAACCCATAATTCGTGACTGATAAATCGGAAACTCAGGAAGCAACTCGGGCCTACGTTCCCCCAAAATCGATGTAAAAATACCCCACGCATTGCCCCAGTTGCCAATATTCTCATTTACTTTAAAGGCGGCCATTTTTGCGCGCCAAACACTCGGATGCATTAGGTCCTTCTGACTCTTAACATGCTCCACTTCATAATGATCGACAAGCAAGGAGAAAATATTCACATACTCCCCCGCCCAAATCTTTTCCTTTATTGCCAAAGGAACATGTTGCCCCAATTTCTCTCTACGAGAGGGTGCTGACTCATCCCTTGCGATCGGCAATGGCCGCTTACCTGAACCGGATGCTGCTTCCGCCACTTGTGGCTTGTCTATCACCGCCACCGGCGCGGTCACCTTGGCTGCATCTCTTTTCTCACGCAGCTTTTTCATCAGCGCCTGTGCCTCGGCAGCCGTGGCGCCCTCACTACTATCACCCAACCACGCTGCTAGCTGTGCTGCCAGCTCGGGGGGCATATCCTCATTGGTTGTCGGGGTGACGACAACGGGGATCGGATTCCCCTTCATCGGTACCGGGGTCGGCGCCTCGAGCGGGGCATAGGGAACCGGGACGTCTCCCCCGGCTGGAACCCTTCTTGGCCTCTTGGGTCTCCCTCCAGCCGGTGGACGCCCCGATCCCTCCTCCCCGTCTCGCTCCGCCAGCCGCTTCTTTATGTCGGACATCTCCTTAAAGAGGACCCGAACCATCTGATCAGTCGTCATTCTCTTTGCGCCTTTCTTGGGCATCTCTTCGACGAAGTATCTAGAAGACAAAGAAAAAGATCAAAACGCTCAAAATTGGCTCTTGGTTCTGTCCCGAGCTCACGTGTAGCGAGGAGGTGCAGCTTCAGAGCACAAGAACAAGAGGACGTCTTCTGGTCTTGCGTCCCTTTTATCCGTCTTCAGGGCGGGCGAAAACCCGCCCCTGCCTGCCCCGAGGGCGTGGCTGGCTGCGTCAGTGTCTAGGCCAGCCCACTCTAGGGCGGGAAAAAAGCGCGCCCCGGCTACGCCGCTGCGGGCATACCAGCCGAGACGCGCCTCCCGCCCAAAAATGGCTTCCCGGGGGGATCGAGGTACTCTGCCATACGTTCGGGGGGACCGAGTGGTCGCCCCTTTCCATATGGCTGAGATACCCGCCACCCCCTCTCAACACAATCCCCGAAAGGAGGGAAACCGGAAACAGTTCTTGAAGTTTTTGGAAGTGGGAGGGAGTGACCCTCCCGGC